>NW_025979722.1:0-1962 GCF_021869965.1 Rhincodon typus | reverse complement strand
CCGAAGCCCAGAATACAGAGAAACTGCAACCCCAAATACCCATATACCCAGCTTCTCGAGATGACTTAGGGAGTGCTTCTGCACTGTTGGGCTCTGATCTGTGATCAGAACCAATCCTTTTCTGTCAAGCCTATGTAGTTTGGGGAAAAAAATGTCTGCTGGAAGGCAGCTATAAAAATCTCTTGGGATAGTGTGACATAGAATCAAGTGAAAGCTGTCGTATCTCTTCATTGGGCTTCTTGCATCCTTTCACAAGGTGGCAGCTGATTTTGGTGATCAGGTATCAGTTACTATCGGATTAGTTGAAATCATGAAAATGGTTCCTTTATTTCCATTCCATATCTCTTATGTTGGCTTTCACATGTTATATAATGCGTCACTACTTTATTAAAGAACCAATGGGTATGTGATCACATTAATGCTGTCCAGAGGACAGCCCTGCTTCTGCCACTGTGCATCTTCATGCTCATATCTGCCTCTCAAAAGATCTGAACCTATGGTCACATACCAGTGTAAGAACTAAGCAGGGCTGATAATGAAATGACTGACTTCAAGTGCTGCAAAGTCAGTGAGATCTAGATTTTCAGACTGCTGTTATCACAAGGATGTTTTTGGTGCCGCATTCAATGTTCCGAATAACACTTAATATTTCTGCTCGTCCAGAATTTCTGTAAGTGGGACTACCTTTCCCAATTTTCTTACTTTAAATAATAGTGCGTTGTGTGCATGTGCATGTGGTTTGTTTCTATTTATTTCTGTTCTTCACTGGCTTGCAATTCTTGCTGTATAGGATCAAAGACAAAGTGATGCCATTTTTCTCTCTCTACAAGGACATTGTTGCTGGTTTTCCTCTGAGACCAGTGCAAAACTCTACAAGTTCATTGTAAGCCCTACACTTTACTGTCAAGTTTCACCCCTGCAAGCTGGTACAACATGGAAATTTGAAAATGATGAAAAAAAGATTTTTTTTAAGTCTTTAGTCTTGTACTCATCAGGACACTCTGAAGAATACCAGTGTAAAGAGAGACACCGTTCATACTGTATGCACAATGAATGCTGATTGGAAAAAGCATGGAGAATGAACCAGTTGACAATTGGCAATTAACTGCCAAACTTTGTTGTGGCTTGTCTTGATTCAACAAAACAGGTAATTACCATTCTGTGATTCATTTGGCAGGGGAATGCCTTGTCTAATCAGTCAACCGTCAAATTTAAAATTTAACAAAGTTCAGCAGTCAACTGTCTGTCATCATCTAACTAGTCCATTTTCCATTGGTAACATCCCTATCAATCATAGTGCACTTTTCAACCCATCAGAACATTTTTTGGTGCAGCATAAAATGTTGTTTCCCTTTATGTCATTATTCTTGCAGCTATCCTGATGAATGCAAGGCAAAATACTTGAAAACACATGTCCTATTTTACAGCAACACCCAAGTTCTGTATTTCCAAACAACTGTTTGAATATGGGAACTCTTTGGTAATGGAGTATCCAACATAGAGCTGATATGATTGAAATGGAATTTAATTTTGGAGCTTGAAATGGTTCAAGCCCCTGACAAGCCCATTCTGTTCATACAGATCCACTTTGAATATTGCATCAGTCTGGCTTTTGGAAAATAACTTTGGAAACTTGATCACTTCTATTTCTGCTGTTTAATAAATTGCTTAAACTGTGGAGAACACATTCGATTGCATTCACAAAATTATGAAATTTTGTGAAATCAGGAGATGCTCACAGTGCAAATAGAAATCCCATTTGATTCTGCCTGGACAAGACTGGTAAACTTAAATCTGTGCTTTTCGAGAAATGACAGATCTTAACTGGCTCACTGTCATCTAATGTTTTGACTTTCAACTTGGGTCAACCTTCAAATTCTTCACGGTATTGATGCATGCTCTGTCTTGTACCCTGTATATATGCACTTTGTTCTTTGGTTCTCTGATTGCTGTTTGTCTTCG
>NW_025979721.1:0-5970 GCF_021869965.1 Rhincodon typus | reverse complement strand
TGTGTGTGTGTGTGTGTGTGTGTGTGTGTGTGTGTGTGTGTGTGTGCTTTTCTGTCTGTCACATTCTGGGTGGTGTGACACATTAGAATTGTATAGCCAGGGGAGCCTGCCAACAAGTGTCCTCCTATGCAAAAGCAAGAAGTAAGTAGACACGTATTTTGCTGCCATTCTGCTCAGCTTTTCCAGCAAATTCTTTTCTTTAAATTATTTGTTTCTGGTTTACAGGAATTGCGTTTCTTTCCATTCTTATCCAATGGAATTCCACTGTTTTCTGATGTAGATCAATGATTTAAACTAAGTTGCAGGATCCACAATTTAGAAGTTTGCAGGTGGTATGCAATATTTGGTCATGCAGTTGACTATGAGGAGGAAAGACATGGACTGCAGGCAGATATCAATCAGGTGGACAGAAAAAGTGGTGAATGGAATTCAATCGAAAGAAGAGAATGATAATGAATTCAGGGAGAGTGAACAATGAAAGTGGGGATTTTGAGTGGTGTAGAAGAACAAAGAGACCTTGGAGAGGGCATTCTTTATTTATTCACAGGATGAGGGCGTTGTTGGCGAGGCAGCATTTATTGCCCATCCCTAGTTGCCCTGAGGGCAGTTCAGAGTCAACCACATTACTGTGGGTCTGGAGTCACATGTAGGCCAGACCAGTGACGGATGGCAGTTTCCTTCACTAAAGGACATTAGTGAACCCGATCGGTTTTTCCAACAATCGACAATGGATTCATGGTCATCATTTGACTCTTAATTCCAGATATTTATTGAATTCAAATTCCACCATCTGCCATGGTGGGATTCAAACCCAGGTATCCAGAACATTAACTGGGTCTCTGCATTAACAGGGCAGTGATAATACTACCAGACCATCACGTCTTATATGCACAGATTGCTGAAGGTGGCTGGACAGAAAGATCAGGCGGTTGAGAGGGTTTTGAGATACTTTCAGTTCTTGATCACAGACTGAAATATAATACCGGGGAGATGACGCTGGAGCTTCAACAAACACCAGAGAACAGGCAGAGGACCGAACACAAGCCTAAGTACTGCATTAATCAACTTTTTTAAAAATCATGTTAGACAATGGAAGGCAGAAATAGGCACTTTGGTTGATCAAGTCTGCTGCACCACTCAATGAGATCGTCGTTGATACTGCTCCAAGTCCGGATGTCATGGACCTTGGAGGGGAATTTGCAGATGGTGGTGTTTTGACGCATCTTCTGCTCTTGTCCTTCCAGGTGGTAGTTTGCGGCTGGGAAAGTGCGGTCAAAGGAGCATGGGTGAATAACTGCAGTATATCTTGTAGATGGTGCTCTCTGCTGCCACTGTACCTCAGTGATGAAGGGAGTAAATGCTGAAGGTACTGAATGGGGCACAGGTTAGGTGGACTGCACTGGCCTGGATGTTGTCATGTTTCTTGAGTGTTGTTGGAGCAGCCTCCACCCAAGCAAACGGAGAGTGTTTTATTACACTCCTGATGATGCACGTGCTTTGGGGAGTCACAAATTGAGTTAATCAACATAGAATCTCTTCCCTTCTTTTGTAGGCACAGCATTGAGGTGGCAGGTCCAGTTCAGTTCCTCATTAATGTAAGCACCAGGATGACGATAGTGGGGGAATTCAGTGAAGATATAACCGTTGAATATCAATAATTTATGCTTAGATTCTCACTTGACAGATTTAGTCATTATTTCTTGGTACTTGTTGATGCAAATGTACTTTGTCATGGAGCAGGCTAACTTCAAAGTTGTCCAAGGATACTGCATTTATATATCGATTGCTTCAGTATCTGAAGAGTCACAAATAGCGCTAAGCACTGTACAATCATCATCAAACATTCCCACTTCTGACCTTATGATGCAGGGAAGGTCTTTGACGAAACAGCTGAAGGTAGTTGGGACTAGTACCTAATCCAAAGGAACTCCTGCAGCTGAGATGGTTGGCCTCCTACAATCACAAACCTCTTCCTCTGTATTCAATATTATCCAACCAGCGTGAAGTAGGGTAAGGAAGATAGAGAGTGTACAATGGGAATATAAAAGGTGCATAACATTTAAACACAGAACAAGTAGGAAATAAGATTGGTCAAGTAGTATAGTAGAGGGCTAAGAGTAAAATACAACCATATAAGGACATAACTATTGTGGCTCAGGTAGTTTAACTGCATATACATAACTGTGAACCATCAGCAGGTACTTAGTCACGTAAGTATTACTCATCAGGGAAGGCTTGCGTGCTGTGAGCGATAGTGGGGACAGAGATGCTCTGAGGATGACATGGAAGTGGAAGTCCTGTCAAAACTGGAAGACTCAGAACTTTGTAAGAAATGGAACAGCATCTGTATTTATTGTAAACGACTAACATATAATTTATTTTATGCCAATGTTACATGCAATCATTCTGACGTGAAAATTTCGTAATATGCTGTTTTGAGTTGTAACTGGTAGAGTGTCTCCAAGCTAGACTTCGAGACCTCTTCTGCATATATGTGGTACAAGTTTTTTATAAATTCACCTTGTTTCACTCTGCTCAGGTCTGAAGACACAATCTTTCCAAAAACTTGCTGTCAAAAGAATAATATTCATTGATTTCCATTGACTTTAGGTTTGCTCTTGTTCCTTGATACAGTACTCTGTCGAATGGAGCCTTAAGATAGTGGGTAGTCACTCTCACTCGAATTCAGCTGCTTGGTCCATGTTTGCACCAAGAATGTAAGGAGATCAGGAGCTGAGTAGCCCTTGCTTAACTCAAATGGAGATCCATCACCATGATATTACAAAGCAAGCGCTGCTTGATGTCATTGTTGTCACCCTATTTTGATTTCATTTATGTCTCAACAGACCAAACAATAGACTAAAGGCTTGTCCACACAATATGTTTTCTCTTCACTGATACTTCTTCCTTCCATGTTCAGACTTCCTGAGAAATGAGTGTTACTGGCAGCTCTTGATCCAATATTTGACTTGAGCTGCCTGTCTGTAAATTCTCTCTTTCTAATTCCCTGGAAAATAAATTTAAAAACAGTCAAAAGTGAAACGAAAGCTGACGGATTGTCATAAAACCCCACCTGGATCATTAATGTCATTGAAAGGACGGACGTTGAAAATTACAGGACAAATCAGGCTGTGGGAACTGGCTGCAGAGCCAGTCATTATTTCTGCAGAGCCAGAGTGGGAGGTATGAGTGATATCACAACAATGCTGTCTGTGTAACAATACAAACTACCTACTGTCTGACCATAGCTTATGTCAGTCTGTAATTGGATAAATATGACCTGAGCTTGCTGGAAAGGCATTACTGTAAGCAAATGGTAAATCATGGGCCATCTTCAGATACATGCAGTCCCCCTTCGTACTGGTGAGACTTGCATCTGGAGTACGGTGTTCAGTACTGGTCACTGTACTACCGAGGGTTATTAATACGTTGGAAGCATTTCAGAGAAGATTTAATTGATTAATACGTGGAATGAATAGATTGCCTTCTGAGGAAAGGCTAGACAGGCGAAGCCTATACCCTCTGGCATTTAGAAAAGAAAGAGGAGACTAAATTGAAACATGAAAGATCCTGAGGGGACCTGAAAACATGTTTCCTCTTGTTGGAGAATCTAGAACTGAGGGTCAATGTTTAATGGGTAAGGGTGAGCCCATTTAAAATGGCGAGAAACATTTCTTTTCTTTCTGAGGGTTGGGAATCTTTGTGATCCCCTTTGTCTAAAAGCAGTGGATGCAGAATCTTTATTTTTTTTTGAGAAAGGCAAAGGCAGACAGATTTTCGATGACCAAGGTGATCAAAGATGTTCGGAGGTATGCAGGCACATAGAGCCGAGGTTGAAATCAGATCAACCATGGCCTTATTGAGATGCAGAGCAGGCTCGAAGGGCCGAGTGGCCTATTCTTGTTTCTCATTTGTATGTATTTTTGAATAAACTGGAGAATAAAGAAACTTGATTCTTGTCTGATATTAGCGAGTCAGGCAGGGGTTTGAGCTGCCACTTCACCCACCCAGTGAATTAGTTCTTCTTTATCCCCACAGACCAGTTTCAATTAACATCTGGAAAAATTTAATCAAATCAGTTGAGATGATGCATTTTGATCGGAGTACAGAACATACGAAATAGGAACCAGAGTAGTCCGTTCTGCCCTTGAGCTTCAAAAAAGGTCAAAGCTCATCTCTTTAGGCTTCAATTCCCCATTCCCACCTGGCCGAGATAATGTTTTTGTTTCATTCCTGTGGGCATTGCTGAGCCTAGTTGCCATTGGGAAGGTGGGAGTGATCTCCCTTCGTGAACCATTGTACTGCATGAGCTGTAGTTGGGTCCACAATGCTATTAGGGAGGAAATTCAGGATTTTGATTCAGCAACACTGAAGGAAGAGCGATATATTTCCAAGTCAGGCTGGTGAGTGGCTTGGAGGGAATTCATGCCGAACATAGAGTCTCAGGTCTACAGCACAGAAAAAGGCTTTGCTGACTTTGTCTGGTCTTGTCTCTATTTTCCACGTACTCTGCTATACCACCTTTAATCGAGGGCTCGAACATTTTTCCCATCATCAATGGTATGCAAATCCTGTTTTCTCTCTGACTCCCTTCTCAAATACTGGAGTTACATTAGCTACACTTTAATCCATAGGAACTCTTTGAGAGTCGACAGAATTTTGAAGGATAACCAACAGCGCATCTGTTGTTTCTCGGGCCACTTCCTGAGGTAATCTGAGATGAAGGTTAGCAATCGCTGGGGATTTCTCTTTTTGTTATCCCATTAGTTGTCCCAATATCATTTTCTTACTATTATTAACACTTTCAATTCCACCTTTCCAGGAGACCCTGGGATCCCCTTAATTTTGGGACGTTATTTGTGTCCTCCTTTATGAAAATCTAAGACATATTTAATTGGTCTGCGATCACTTTGTACCCCAATATAATTTCCTGGTTTCTGACTGTCAGGAGACCCTATATTCTTCTTCACTAATCTTTTGCTATCAACCTTCAATTAAGAGTTTAATGATGATCATGAACCCATTGTCATTCTTCAGGAAAAGCCCATCTCGTTCACAAACATCCTTTAGAGAAAGAAATTGTCATCCTTACTCGGACTGGCCTACATATGACTCCAGCCCCACAACAATGCAGTTGACTCTTGGCAGCCCTCTGGTCAATCACGGATTGGCAATAAATTCTGGCCAAGCCAGCCATGCCCATATCCTGTGAATGAAGGAAGAAAAATGCTGTTGGTTTGTATGGTTTCCTGCAAGAGGACTCTCATATTCTATTTTCTCCCTCTTATTCAATCCTTTTGTCTCCCTTTGCTGAAATCTAAACTGTTCCCAATCCTCAGTTCTGTTATTTTATTTACCTAATTTTGTACGCTGTTTCCTTAAAAGTAATAAATATTCGTTTCCCTTTCTCTGCTATAGTTAGATCATGTTTCCCATTTTGTTCTTATGCCAGACTGAGATGAATAACTTTCTTAGCTTGTCCATGCCCTCTTTCAATGTTTGCCATTATCCATCTCCCATCATCTATTTAAATACGATCCACAATTTATCACATCGAGCGCAACCCATACAGATTCTACTTCACCAGACCCTATATCCTGCCTCACATCACGTTACTTTCCTGTTTTAATTAGCAGTTCTCACCTAGTCCTTCTCCTTTTTTGTCTGCCCAACCTATCCTCCTTCGACAACTCACTTATTCCAAGTTTCAATCTAGTAAACCTCCTCTGAATCACTTCAAATAAAGGCACAGAATACCAAAACATGTACATGGTATTTGAGATTTAGTCACATCCCTTCCATGTACAACGAAGCAGAACATCCTTATATTGATGGTTAATTCCTGTCATAGTAAAGTATAGAACATATTGGCTTTCTGGATAACATGAGATCTTGATAATTGGGTCAATGGGCCGAGGATTGACAGATTGAATTTTATCTGGATAAATGTTTGTTTTACCAAAATGCAAT
>NW_025979720.1:0-5970 GCF_021869965.1 Rhincodon typus | reverse complement strand
TGTGTGTGTGTGTGTGTGTGTGTGTGTGTGTGTGTGTGTGTGTGTGCTTTTCTGTCTGTCACATTCTGGGTGGTGTGACACATTAGAATTGTATAGCCAGGGGAGCCTGCCAACAAGTGTCCTCCTATGCAAAAGCAAGAAGTAAGTAGACACGTATTTTGCTGCCATTCTGCTCAGCTTTTCCAGCAAATTCTTTTCTTTAAATTATTTGTTTCTGGTTTACAGGAATTGCGTTTCTTTCCATTCTTATCCAATGGAATTCCACTGTTTTCTGATGTAGATCAATGATTTAAACTAAGTTGCAGGATCCACAATTTAGAAGTTTGCAGGTGGTATGCAATATTTGGTCATGCAGTTGACTATGAGGAGGAAAGACATGGACTGCAGGCAGATATCAATCAGGTGGACAGAAAAAGTGGTGAATGGAATTCAATCGAAAGAAGAGAATGATAATGAATTCAGGGAGAGTGAACAATGAAAGTGGGGATTTTGAGTGGTGTAGAAGAACAAAGAGACCTTGGAGAGGGCATTCTTTATTTATTCACAGGATGAGGGCGTTGTTGGCGAGGCAGCATTTATTGCCCATCCCTAGTTGCCCTGAGGGCAGTTCAGAGTCAACCACATTACTGTGGGTCTGGAGTCACATGTAGGCCAGACCAGTGACGGATGGCAGTTTCCTTCACTAAAGGACATTAGTGAACCCGATCGGTTTTTCCAACAATCGACAATGGATTCATGGTCATCATTTGACTCTTAATTCCAGATATTTATTGAATTCAAATTCCACCATCTGCCATGGTGGGATTCAAACCCAGGTATCCAGAACATTAACTGGGTCTCTGCATTAACAGGGCAGTGATAATACTACCAGACCATCACATCCCATATGCACAGATTGCTGAAGGTGGCTGGACAGAAAGATCAGGCGGTTGAGAGGGTTTTGAGATACTTTCAGTTCTTGATCACAGACTGAAATATAATATCGGGGAGATGACGCTGGAGCTTCAACAAACACCAGAGAACAGGCAGAGGACCGAACACAAGCCTAAGTACTGCATTAATCAACTTTTTTAAAAATCATGTTAGACAATGGAAGGCAGAAATAGGCACTTTGGTTGATCAAGTCTGCTGCACCACTCAATGAGATCGTCGTTGATACTGCTCCAAGTCCGGATGTCATGGACCTTGGAGGGGAATTTGCAGATGGTGGTGTTTTGACGCATCTTCTGCTCTTGTCCTTCCAGGTGGTAGTTTGCGGCTGGGAAAGTGCGGTCAAAGGAGCATGGGTGAATAACTGCAGTATATCTTGTAGATGGTGCTCTCTGCTGCCACTGTACCTCAGTGATGAAGGGAGTAAATGCTGAAGGTACTGAATGGGGCACAGGTTAGGTGGACTGCACTGGCCTGGATGTTGTCATGTTTCTTGAGTGTTGTTGGAGCAGCCTCCACCCAAGCAAACGGAGAGTGTTTTATTACACTCCTGATGATGCACGTGCTTTGGGGAGTCACAAATTGAGTTAATCAACATAGAATCTCTTCCCTTCTTTTGTAGGCACAGCATTGAGGTGGCAGGTCCAGTTCAGTTCCTCATTAATGTAAGCACCAGGATGACGATAGTGGGGGAATTCAGTGAAGATATAACCGTTGAATATCAATAATTTATGCTTAGATTCTCACTTGACAGATTTAGTCATTATTTCTTGGTACTTGTTGATGCAAATGTACTTTGTCATGGAGCAGGCTAACTTCAAAGTTGTCCGAGGATACTGCATTTATATATCGATTACTTCAGTATCTGAAGAGTCACAAATAGCGCTAAGCACTGTACAATCATCATCAAACATTCCCACTTCTGACCTTATGATGCAGGGAAGGTCTTTGACGAAACAGCTGAAGGTAGTTGGGACTAGTACCTAATCCAAAGGAACTCCTGCAGCTGAGATGGTTGGCCTCCTACAATCACAAACCTCTTCCTCTGTATTCAATATTATCCAACCAGCGTGAAGTAGGGTAAGGAAGATAGAGAGTGTACAATGGGAATATAAAAGGTGCATAACATTTAAACACAGAACAAGTAGGAAATAAGATTGGTCAAGTAGTATAGTAGAGGGCTAAGAGTAAAATACAACCATATAAGGACATAACTATTGTGGCTCAGGTAGTTTAACTGCATATACATAACTGTGAACCATCAGCAGGTACTTAGTCACGTAAGTATTACTCATCAGGGAAGGCTTGCGTGCTGTGAGCGATAGTGGGGACAGAGATGCTCTGAGGATGACATGGAAGTGGAAGTCCTGTCAAAACTGGAAGACTCAGAACTTTGTAAGAAATGGAACAGCATCTGTATTTATTGTAAACGACTAACATATAATTTATTTTATGCCAATGTTACATGCAATCATTCTGACGTGAAAATTTCGTAATATGCTGTTTTGAGTTGTAACTGGTAGAGTGTCTCCAAGCTAGACTTCGAGACCTCTTCTGCATATATGTGGTACAAGTTTTTTATAAATTCACCTTGTTTCACTCTGCTCAGGTCTGAAGACACAATCTTTCCAAAAACTTGCTGTCAAAAGAATAATATTCATTGATTTCCATTGACTTTAGCTTTGCTCTTGTTCCTTGATACAGTACTCTGTCGAATGGAGCCTTAAGATAGTGGGTAGTCACTCTCACTCGAATTCAGCTGCTTGGTCCATGTTTGCACCAAGAATGTAAGGAGATCAGGAGCTGAGTAGCCCTTGCTTAACTCAAATGGAGATCCATCACCATGATATTACAAAGCAAGCGCTGCTTGATGTCATTGTTGTCACCCTATTTTGATTTCATTTATGTCTCAACAGACCAAACAATAGACTAAAGGCTTGTCCACACAATATGTTTTCTCTTCACTGATACTTCTTCCTTCCATGTTCAGACTTCCTGAGAAATGAGTGTTACTGGCAGCTCTTGATCCAATATTTGACTTGAGCTGCCTGTCTGTAAATTCTCTCTTTCTAATTCCCTGGAAAATAAATTTAAAAACAGTCAAAAGTGAAACGAAAGCTGACGGATTGTCATAAAACCCCACCTGGATCATTAATGTCATTGAAAGGACGGACGTTGAAAATTCCAGGACAAATCAGGCTGTGGGAACTGGCTGCAGAGCCAGTCATTATTTCTGCAGAGCCAGAGTGGGAGGTATGAGTGATATCACAACAATGCTGTCTGTGTAACAATACAAACTACCTACTGTCTGACCATAGCTTATGTCAGTCTGTAATTGGATAAATATGACCTGAGCTTGCTGGAAAGGCATTACTGTAAGCAAATGGTAAATCATGGGCCATCTTCAGATACATGCAGTCCCCCTTCGTACTGGTGAGACTTGCATCTGGAGTACGGTGTTCAGTACTGGTCACTGTACTACCGAGGGTTGTTAATACGTTGGAAACATTTCAGAGAAGATTTAATTGATTAATACGTGGAATGAATAGATTGCCTTCTGAGGAAAGGCTAGACAGGCGAAGCCTATACCCTCTGGCATTTAGAAAAGAAAGAGGAGACTAAATTGAAACATGAAAGATCCTGAGGGGACCTGAAAACATGTTTCCTCTTGTTGGAGAATCTAGAACTGAGGGTCAATGTTTAATGGGTAAGGGTGAGCCCATTTAAAATGGCGAGAAACATTTCTTTTCTTTCTGAGGGTTGGGAATCTTTGTGATCCCCTTTGTCTAAAAGCAGTGGATGCAGAATCTTTATTTTTTTTTGAGAAAGGCAAAGGCAGACAGATTTTCGATGACCAAGGTGATCAAAGATGTTCGGAGGTATGCAGGCACATAGAGCCGAGGTTGAAATCAGATCAACCATGGCCTTATTGAGATGCAGAGCAGGCTCGAAGGGCCGAGTGGCCTATTCTTGTTTCTCATTTGTATGTATTTTTGAATAAACTGGAGAATAAAGAAACTTGATTCTTGTCTGATATTAGCGAGTCAGGCAGGGGTTTGAGCTGCCACTTCACCCACCCAGTGAATTAGTTCTTCTTTATCCCCACAGACCAGTTTCAATTAACATCTGGAAAAATTTAATCAAATCAGTTGAGATGATGCATTTTGATCGGAGTACAGAACATACGAAATAGGAACCAGAGTAGTCCGTTCTGCCCTTGAGCTTCAAAAAAGGTCAAAGCTCATCTCTTTAGGCTTCAATTCCCCATTCCCACCTGGCCGAGATAATGTTTTTGTTTCATTCCTGTGGGCATTGCTGAGCCTAGTTGCCATTGGGAAGGTGGGAGTGATCTCCCTTCGTGAACCATTGTACTGCATGAGCTGTAGTTGGGTCCACAATGCTATTAGGGAGGAAATTCAGGATTTTGATTCAGCAACACTGAAGGAAGAGCGATATATTTCCAAGTCAGGCTGGTGAGTGGCTTGGAGGGAATTCATGCCGAACATAGAGTCTCAGGTCTACAGCACAGAAAAAGGCTTTGCTGACTTTGTCTGGTCTTGTCTCTATTTTCCACGTACTCTGCTATACCACCTTTAATCGAGGGCTCGAACATTTTTCCCATCATCAATGGTATGCAAATCCTGTTTTCTCTCTGACTCCCTTCTCAAATACTGGAGTTACATTAGCTACACTTTAATCCATAGGAACTCTTTGAGAGTCGACAGAATTTTGAAGGATAACCAACAGCGCATCTGTTGTTTCTCGGGCCACTTCCTGAGGTAATCTGAGATGAAGGTTAGCAATCGCTGGGGATTTCTCTTTTTGTTATCCCATTAGTTGTCCCAATATCATTTTCTTACTATTATTAACACTTTCAATTCCACCTTTCCAGGAGACCCTGGGATCCCCTTAATTTTGGGACGTTATTTGTGTCCTCCTTTATGAAAATCTAAGACATATTTAATTGGTCTGCGATCACTTTGTACCCCAATATAATTTCCTGGTTTCTGACTGTCAGGAGACCCTATATTCTTCTTCACTAATCTTTTGCTATCAACCTTCAATTAAGAGTTTAATGATGATCATGAACCCATTGTCATTCTTCAGGAAAAGCCCATCTCGTTCACAAACATCCTTTAGAGAAAGAAATTGTCATCCTTACTCGGACTGGCCTACATATGACTCCAGCCCCACAACAATGCAGTTGACTCTTGGCAGCCCTCTGGTCAATCACGGATTGGCAATAAATTCTGGCCAAGCCAGCCATGCCCATATCCTGTGAATGAAGGAAGAAAAATGCTGTTGGTTTGTATGGTTTCCTGCAAGAGGACTCTCATATTCTATTTTCTCCCTCCTATTCAATCCTTTTGTCTCCCTTTGCTGAAATCTAAACTGTTCCCAATCCTCAGTTCTGTTATTTTATTTACCTAATTTTGTACGCTGTTTCCTTAAAAGTAATAAATATTCGTTTCCCTTTCTCTGCTATAGTTAGATCATGTTTCCCATTTTGTTCTTATGCCAGACTGAGATGAATAACTTTCTTAGCTTGTCCATGCCCTCTTTCAATGTTTGCCATTATCCATCTCCCATCATCTATTTAAATACGATCCACAATTTATCACATCGAGCGCAACCCATACAGATTCTACTTCACCAGACCCTATATCCTGCCTCACATCACGTTACTTTCCTGTTTTAATTAGCAGTTCTCACCTAGTCCTTCTCCTTTTTTGTCTGCCCAACCTATCCTCCTTCGACAACTCACTTATTCCAAGTTTCAATCTAGTAAACCTCCTCTGAATCACTTCAAATAAAGGTACAGAAGACCAAAACATGTACATGGTATTTGAGATTTAGTCACATCCCTTCCATGTACAACGAAGCAGAACATCCTTATATTGATGGTTAATTCCTGTCATAGTAAAGTATAGAACATATTGGCTTTCTGGATAACATGAGATCTTGATAATTGGGTCAATGGGCCGAGGATTGGCAGATTGAATTTTATCTGGATAAATGTTTGTTTTACCAAAATGCAAT
>NW_025979719.1:0-5971 GCF_021869965.1 Rhincodon typus | reverse complement strand
ATGGAGAAACCATGGAAATGTGGGCACTGCGGGAAGGGATTCAAATTCCCATCTTCACTTGAAGGTCATCGGCGCAGTCACACCGGGGAGAGGCCGTTCTCCTGCTCGGTGTGCGGGAAGGGCTTCGTTCATTTGTCTACCCTGGTGACCCACCAGCGGGTCCACACGGGGGAGAGGCCGTTCACCTGCTCGGAGTGCGGGAAGGGCTTCACCGACTCCTCCGGCATGCTGGCGCACCAGCGGGTCCACACCAGGGAGAGGCCGTTCACTTGCTCCGAGTGCGGGAAGGGGTTCAGTCAGTCCTCCAACCTGCAGAGGCACCAGCAGGTTCACGCGGGTGGGGTGGTGGGGAAGAGACAGGGAACTTCCCTGCTCTTAGTGCGGGAAGGGATTCAGTCAGGCACCCCACCTTCTGAGACACGGCCACATCACACGGAGAATTTTTCAACTCTGTGCGACGAGGCGGGTTTTGGTCGTATCGGTGTTTAAGAGGGCGGTGTTTCGGGGATGCGATGGCCCGGTGGTATTGTCGCTGGACGGTTAATCCAGGTTTGGAGCAGCATGACCTCAGGAATGACCGGCAGCATATCACGGATGTTTCAGGTCATCGTCTATGTCACTCAGCCACGAGCTGTCCAAAACGGAAAGTCCGGATCATCAAAGGGAAATGTACAACACCGAGAATTCTGAGGCTGAGGACAATGGTGACACTCAGTGTGATGGAGTTGTACTAGTTACAAGAAGTCCTTGTGTGCCTGTGTGTGTGTGTGTGTGTGTGTGTGTGTGTGAGAGTGAGAGAGTCACGGACTCATTCAACTCTACTGTGTCTGACAGTGGCCACAACTCGACACTGTGGATCACATCGGCGCGAAGTAACTCAACTCAGCCCCTTTATCTAGACTGGCGTCATGCCCAGGGACACACCTCACTTTTGGCTAAATAAAGTCAATACAGCAGAGAAACAGACTCTTCAGCCCATCATCCCAATAAAACACTAATCCCATTTACCTGCTGTTGCTCCATAGCCTTTTATGGTTCATGTACATAATCCTAGGGTTTCAGGTTACATAACTGTTTAAAGTTTGCATCACTTAGATATATAGAATGATTATGAAGGCGTTTAGCACGCTTGCCTTCAATACTCAAAGGTCTGAGCATAGGAGTTGGGGACATCATGTTGAGGTTGTACAGGACGTTGGTGAGGCCTCTTCTGGAGCACTGTGTCCAGTTCTGGTCCCCCAGTTATAGGAAGGATATTATTAAGCTAGAGAGGGTTCAGAAAATATTTACCAGAATGTTACTGGGAATGGAGGGTTTGAGTTGTGGGGAGAGGCTGGATAGGATGGGACTTTTTTCCCTGGAGCGTAGGAGGTTGAGGGGGGTGACCTTATAGAGGTTTATAAAATCATGAGGGGCATCGATAAGGTGAAGGACAGGTGTCTTTTCCCTAGGGGGTGTATGTTTAAGGTGAGAGGTGAAAGATTTTTTAAAAGGGGCAACTTTTTTACGCAGGGAGTGGTTCGTGTATGGAATGAACATCCTGAGGAAGCAGTGGATGTGAGTACAATTACAATGTTTGAAAGACATTTGGATAAGTATGTGAATAAGAAATGTTAGGGATTATGGGCCAAGAGCAGGCAGGTGGGACCAGTTTAGTTTGGAATCGTGGTCATAATGGGCTGGTTGAACTGAAAGGTCTGTTTCCATGCTGTATGGCTCTGACTACTATGGCCTCTGGCATTTTTTTAATAGAATTCCCTACAGTGTGGAAACAGGCCCTTTGGCCCAACAAGTCCACCCAACCCTCAGTGCGTCCCACCCAGTCCCATCCTCCTAATAACACACCTAATCTACACATCCCTGAACACTTTAGCAAGGCCAATCTACCTAGACCGTACATCTTTGGACTGTGGGAGGAAGCCCACACAGATGTGGGGTGAATGTGCAAACTCCACACAGGCATTCACCTGAGGGTAGAATCGAACCCAGTTCCCTGGGGCTGCGAGGTAGCAGTGCTAACCGCTGAGCCACCGTGCCACCCCAAGTGCTCATCCAGTTTCGAGAGTACCTGTCTCTACCACCCTCTCAGGCAGCACATTCCATATTTCTACCAGCCTCTGTGTGAAAAGTTTTCTCTGAGATCTCCTCTAAACCACTTGCTCCTCACCTTAAACCTGTGCCCTCTGGTCTTCGTGGAGGAAAAGAGTCTCTCGATGTACTCTGTCTGTGCCTATGATAATTTTGTATGCCTCAAACATCCCCAGCCTCCTGTGCTCCAGGGAGAGCAAACACAGCCTATCCAGTCTCTCCCCATAAATGAGACTTTTCATTCCAGGCAACATCCTGCTGAATCTCCTCTGCACTCACTCTAGTGCCGTCACATCCTTCCAATAGCGTAACAACTAGAACCGTAAGCGCCAATGAACAAAGAAAATTACAGCACAGGAACAGGCCCTTCGGCCCTCCAAGCCTGCACTGACATGCTGCCCATTGCAACTAAAACCCCCCTCCCTCCCTCCCCTTCCAGGGACTGTGTCCCTCTATTCCCATCCTATTCATGTATTTGTCAAGACGCCCTTTAAAAGTCACTATCGTATTTGCACTACCTCCCCTGGCAGCGAGTTCTAGGCACCCACCACCCTCTGTGTAAAAAAAACTTGCCTTGTACACCACCTTTAAACCTTGCCCCTTAAACCTATGGGCCCCTGACTCTTCCACCCTGGGGAAAATGGCAATGTTTTATAAAGTTGTGACAAGACTTCCTTGCTCCTATATTCCATGCCCCAGTTAATAAAGGCAGGCATCCTGTGTGCCTTTTTTAGCACCCTGTCTACTTAAACTGACACTTTCAGGGATCTCTGGACTTGTACCCCATGGCCCCTTCGTTCCTCAGTACTCCCTAGGGACCCACTAATTTATTGTGTAGATCCTTCCCTTATTAAACCTTCCAAAATACATCGAGATTAAATTCCATCTGCCATTGCTCTGTCTGATTTCCAAGCTGATCAATGTCAGACTGTAACCTGAGACAATCCTCCTCACTATCAATAGCACATTTCCACAGTCTGCTCCCTTACTGTATTTACTTCTGGACAAAGCCTGCACAGGCTTCCAGCTAAGGAGTGGGAATTAAGGGAGAAAACTCTGCAAACTCGCTTTCCTTCATTTCCCCCCCAAGTCAATGCAGCTTGAGTTTCTAAAATTAAGCCCTGTGCTTTTTCTTTAAACTTCACGCTCGCTGAAACTTTGTCCTCCTTCCAACATCTGAGAGTAAAACACTTTTCTTCCCCCAAGGGCAGTACAGAGAGTTGTGGAACTGGAACCTGTGGTTATTTTATGAGCAATTCCAAGTGAAATTTATCCTCTGCACACACGTGAGTGACTGTTTTGTGCTCTGTGAGGCGATCAGGCTAGCAGCTTTTAAATACTTATGTTAACCAGCACAAGTTTTGAATAACTTTGATCAGCAATCGTATTTAGAAAGTGGTACTCCCAGCCCTGGTAATCCTGTTGGGTCAACAGAGACGTCACATCTAAAGAGCATACAGAAGAGTTGTGAAGTTTGTTTAGTCAGTTGAATTGGTTCTGCACACTGACAAAACTTGATGCTACTTTTAATGGTTCATAATTAAACACTACAATGGAACACTCGAAATTCAAGGAACATTTGAAGGGCAGATCAAACATTAAATTCAGAGAAATGGGTGCTTATGTTTCTATCCTTGGGTGATCGAAATGAGACATTTTTCACTGATAGCTCCGTAATAATGTTCCAGCTGGATTTTCTCTTTCAGTGCAACCAGTTTCAGGATATTTTTGGTGGGAGAAAGTGGCAAATGTCCTCTCTCCTGGGAAGTCAGGAATTTTTTTTTTTAAGAAAAGGGCTGTTGAAAGCACTTTAACTGTGAAAAC
This sequence comes from Rhincodon typus, assembly GCF_021869965.1. NCBI lineage: Eukaryota > Metazoa > Chordata > Chondrichthyes > Orectolobiformes > Rhincodontidae > Rhincodon > Rhincodon typus. Next base: position 2,059 of record NW_025979719.1, on the reverse strand, counting down.
ACCAGCCCTTGTGGAAGCAGTGCATTTGTTAAAAAAAAAATTAGGAGAAATTCTATACAACTGTTAGACTGGAAATAGTTTTGCCACTGAACGTTACACAGATATTGAGAATGTTACACTTTATAAAATGCGTTCCTGAAAAATGAAGAAGGATTGAACTTGCTAACATGAAACAAATGTTGGTGAGAATGGAAATTTCCAGGATCGAGGAGGTTGATGGAAGTTAACAATTGTGAGATTGTTTTGTGAAAGAACAGCTCTTGGGGCAAAATTACTGGGGATCCCAGAAGGAGGCAGGGGGTGGCATGTGAGAATGTAATGTTTTTTACAGAACATGGGAAAATCTTTGATTAGTTTTGAAACATTGTTTTGTAAGCTTCAATTGTTAAGATTTATCTAAAGGAAAAGTTGGAATCTACTAACGAGAAAATGAAGGTTAAAGAGGGACAGTTGGAGAGCATTGATTATATGATTGAGGACAGACATTTCTTGACACTGAGGTGGGAGTAGAGTTTAGAGTTATACCCTTGTAAAGTTTCACAGAGTGAATAAATCTAAAACAGATTAAAGAGTGGCTCCTAGTCTTGGGAGGCGATGGCCTGGTGGTATTATTGCTGGATGGTTAATCCAGAGACCCACGTAATGTTCTAGGGACCTGGATTCCAATCTTGTCGCACCAGAAGGTGGAATTTGAATTCAATAAATATCTGGAATTAAGAAGAACTGCAGATGCCAAGGACGTCTGGGAGAAGAGAATGGATCACTGGACCCAAAATGCTAACTGTGATCTTTTTTCTTCACAGATGCTGCCAGATCTGCTGAGCTTTTCCAGCAACTTCTGTTTTTGGGTCTGGAATTAAGAATCTAATGATGACCATGAATCCATTGCTGATTGTTGGAAAGACCCATCTGGTTCACTAACGTCTTTTAGGGAAGGAAACTGCCCTCCTTACCTGGTCTGGTCTGGCCTACATGTGACTCCAGACCCACAGCCAATGTGGTTGACTGATAACTGCCCTCTGGGCAATTAGGGATGGGCAATAAATGCTGCCTAGCCAGCGATGCCCTCATCCCGTGAATGAATTTTAAAAAAAACTTTACCAATTAAAAGTCTGGAATTTAACGGTTGCTGATTTGACAGCAGGTCTCATAATCATAGAATCTCTACAGTGTGGGAGCAAGGCCATTCACCCCATCGAGTCAACACTGACCCTCTGAAGAGCATTCCACCCAGACCCACCCCATCCCTGTAACCCTGCATTTCCCATGGCTAACCTACCTAGTCTGCACATCCCTGGACACCACGGGGCAGTTTAGCACGGCAAGTTCACCTTGTCTTTGTGACTGTGGGAGGAAACCCGCGCAGACAGGGGGGAGAATGAGCAAATTCCACACAGACAGTCGCCCGAGGGTGGAATCCAACCCAGGTCCCTGGCGCCGTGAGGCAGCAGTGCTGCCCACAGTCTTGGATCAAAGGAATTCCCCTCTCCAACTCTCAGCTGTTGATCGGCTTCTTCCCAGTCAGTTTGAGCGATTGAATTCATTTCCAGAGCCCCAGGATTTCCATGGTTATCAGCACGGTGCAGGGGTCATTGTGTCTCGGGCTGGTTCAGTGATCCAATGAAGGCTCATCTACACTGAGAACACTAGTCCACATCTCCCGAAAGAATTAAGGTTCTCTCCACAATCGGAACCCTTGAGCACTCCAACGCAGGCTGTGTGTATCATGACACTTCTTATGATGCTTGAAATCATCTCCTACAGACTACACGTTTCTCCTTCTGGATTCAAACGCTGATGATATTCAGGCCCTGAGCTGATCCTCCTCTACGAATACCATGTGAGAAGAGAGAACAGATGTCAATACTGCCAGTACAGGACAGAAAATAGGATGAGCGAATTCTAGTTTGTAAGCAATTTTAGACCATAAATTTCTGTCTCCCAATTACTGCACCTTCCAATGGATTGCTACCCAAATTCATCCTTCAATCCTCCTATTTTTTGCCCAGTTCTCCTCTTCTGAAAATGCCCCCCACCCCTTTTCTCACACCCCCACCCC
>NW_025979718.1:0-5971 GCF_021869965.1 Rhincodon typus | reverse complement strand
GGGTCTAGGCCCGAAACGTCAGCTTTCCTGCTCCTCTGATGCTGCTTGGCCTGTGTTCATCCAGCTCTACACCTTGTTATCTCAGATTCTCCAGCATCTACAGTTCCTACTATCTCTGAATAAATAACTTGTTCATCTTTACTAATACTGTTTTGAATTTGACATTAAAAAGAAAGGGGGTTTTCTTTCTAGTTTTCCAGTCACTTTTTGTCTAATATCTTGTGCATTTTTATGGTAGAATGGCTGAGATTGTTTTATGTATTCTGAAGAAGGTGCCTCTAAAATCTTCTTGTGTTATGGTAAAATAGGTTTTTGACATTAAGGTTCATCTGCTTAATGTCAACAGTTACTGTATTACTGTTTGTGAAATCACCTCTCAACAGGTTTTTGCTTCCATTAGAATAATTTGAAACCTATTTAATTTTATTTGTATTCACGTAGAGCAGTCACAAACTTGTGGAGTCCAATAAAGTCTAAATCAGCTCCTAAACCAGCAACATGACAGAGTTAAACAGCAAGGTAAATCAATTTGTCATTGAATAATAATTGAACATGGTTTTTATTAATCATGCATAGACTGTGAATTGTAGCACTTGTATCGAGTACTGCAAAAGACACACATTTATATGCATAAAATGTATCTTGAATAAATGCTAAATATTAGTTGTTGAAGGCTGTTAACTATATAAAGAAAGTAAATTATCCAGAACAAAAGTCCAAATTACACCCGTCCATATCTCAATAATGGACTGGTATAAATGATCTGTAAGCTGCTGGACAAAGGTTGTGTAATGAATGTAAATAAGATTGAGGAGTCCTATGGAGATTAATAGAAATTAATTAAACCATGACCTTTATCCATTATGAACCAGATAATGAAAGCTACTCAAAATCCGCAGTTGCAGTTGTGAGCCTTTTAATTTTCAATTCTCAAATTTAGAAAACAAAATCTAATTTTTCACTTAAAATGGAGACAGATACTTTACCTAAAGACAATTTGTCTATTCTTTATGCATCTGCTCTGCTGGCATGAACCTTGTTTGCTGTTCTGATCTATCCAGAAGTTCTTTAAATCTGTTATCCTATTGTTATGATCTCAGTAATGACCAGTAATGTGTTTACTTTAAGATTCCAAAACTTAATGATGTCACAAGGTTAATAGTTTAGAATAAAAAGAAACTCCACCAACTTAAAGAATGCGAATTCTGATAACTACACTCTATTTTAGATAGTTATGTTAAAGATATTGAAAATACCATGAACTCTTATAAACCTTCTAATCTCCTCTTTTAATGTTAACTGAATTCCTCAAATCCACCTTCCTTCTATGCCGCTTAGACTTACACCCCAAACTCAAGATACTTATCATCAATTAAAAATTAATCAATTGGTTCTGAGTACTGTTTCAAAGATTCACATAAGGGTTGAGAATTTTTGGGTTTTCTGGTTACTTCCAGCATGGTTGTCCCTTCCAGCAACATTGTCAGTTGAGTCTCCTCTGGCTATTTTATGGTTGTAAACTTTCTGTCTCCAGCATCTTAAGCATGGCCACCTTGGATCAGAAAGCCCCCTGCTTTCTATTTTTTTTTAATTCCATAATTTTGCACCTAAAATTCTCTATCTCTTTCCCAGTCTGGCGATACTAGAAGTTCAACTCACTGTTAGGAATCCGTCATATAATGAGTTTTACTGACTGAAAATTAATTTTAACTGAATTATTTTGAGAGTAATGTTTTTTCCTTCTGCAGCCGGCTTGTCCTTCAATCTGAAGCTTAACTGCTCATTTACAGGGCCGCTCCTATGGTTAACTTGTGTTACTTTTTTTTAATCTATTGACTGTCTGTCAGGCAACCTGTTAATTGGTAATTGACTGGAAACCAGGTGCTTTTCAATAAACCCCTTTCATATTTCTTCAAGAGACCATAACTCCAAATTAATACATAGTTTTGCCTCCACCCAAACGCAACAGCCCATCACATTACACTGACTTCACTTGTTCTCCGCTGAAGGACCTTCTGTGCATATGAGAGATCTTGAACCTAACCATTTTATGGATTTGCAACAGAGGGGATAGTACTGCAGGAAAATGTTTTTTTTATGCCGACCTGTCTTATAACAGTTTATAAGAAAAGTTGTGCCCATTCTCCCACGTGAAAATCTGATTAGGAACTAACTTGGCAATTTTTCTAAGATATATAGACTGACATGCCAAACTAAGTCCTCGGACATGATCATTCCTCGCCTGCTACAGATTCAACAGGGAAAAGGTGATAACAAGGTGTAGAGCTGGATGAACACAGCAGGCCAAGCAGCATCAGAGAAGCAGGAAGGCTGACGTTTTGGGCCTAGACCCTTCTTCAGAAAAGGTGATGTTGTATTTGAATGGCAATAGGATAATTTTCCAGTAGGCTTCTGGTAGTACAGAAGTTGAACATTGCTAGAAAAAGATATTTTGTCAAAGCTTTGCGACAAATTATTCACAAGAAGGGGAAAACCAATACAGGATGGCACGGTGGCTCAGTGGTTAGCACTACTGCCTCACAGCAGCAGGGGTCTGGGTTCGATTCCAGCCACAGGCAACTGTCTGTATGGAGTTTGCATATTCTCCCTGCGTCTGTGTGGGTTTCCTCTGGGTGCTCCGGTTTCCTCCCACAGTCCAAAGATGTGCAGGTTAGATTGGTTGGCCATGCTAAATTGCCCGTAGTGTTCAGGGATGTGTAGATTAGGGGGATGGGATGCTTGAAGGGTCAGTGTGGACTTGTTGGGCCAAAGGGCCTGTTTCCACACTGTAGGGATTCTATGAATATTTGAGGGGAAAAATAGCATTTATGCAGTATAAGAGATGATTGGTTTGTAAGTGGACAATGAATGGGAAAAGATATTGCCATGGAGGATGCAACTGTTCATGGTAATGCTGACTCAGGAAGATACGACAAAGGTTGATATTAGCTGGCATTATGCTTTAAAGCAGAACAAGGTTTTTTTTGTGCAGATGTTTTCTTAACTAAATTACTGTAATATTGCCCACAATAGAGTAGTTCAGAACTGGTCCTCTCTTAGTCATTTTTGTGGGAGCCCTGTATAAATCAAATGCAAAATACTATATGTCCTACATTTTTACTATTAACATTTGACAAATTTATATCTCCAGCATGATTTATATGAATAAGAAAGCTTTAACACAACTATCATTATTTTTGCAATTCAGCACTGACAATGCTTCCAGATACACAAAGTCAACTATTTAATGGAAAATAAGTGAAGTTCACATCAGACAGTAGTGGTGATTTTGGAATCAATCACTTGCCCTGAGTTTAAGAAATACCCTTTCCTTGGTTGTACAGTTAAGTCAGCTTTCATGGACGTGAAAGTCATGTGATTCTGTACATTGCAGGTCATTCAGTCTAATAGTTCACCACCCAAGTGGTGAAAGTGCAAGTTAATCACGGGGCTTGAATCCTCAATCTTATGATTTGAGGGCAAAATAGCTATCACAGAATCAATGCTGATGCCAGGCAGTCCCTATACTCCACTAAGGAATGAAGCAGAGAGTCTTGATCAAATGCTTAAGAGCCTTTTGCAGATGAATTGCACTACTTCTTAACTTAATACAAGTGTTAAGCTATATCCAATACTATATTTGGTGATCAGGTGAGCTTTACTAGCGCTTGCATCAGGGACACAATTGGATATTTCATCATTCTGGGTGTGGTGGGTTGAAGTGGGTGCCTGCGTGCACTCAATATCAGGACTGCCAGATAGCTGAAGATTCTGTGCTTCTAAATATGAAAGTAGAGATGGAGTAGCAACAATGCTTGAAAAATCAGTTGACTTGCATATCCTGATAAAACTGTCAAGGCATTCAGAGGGAAAAATAATTGCATCATTGCATGGGTTGCCTTCTGCTCCAACCATTAGCTTGATGGGTTGACTCCAGTGTCATTTAGTCCTGCAATCCCAATGGTCAATATAAGATCAGCTGTCCATCAAATGCAGAATCGCTTTATGGAACATATGGATATGCCGTATTGTTGAATGTTCCAATTTGTATGGCTAAAAATTGGCACTGTTCAGAGAAGAAAAGAGTTGCCACAGACCAGGATTTATCCCTCAATCATATTAATTTAAACTAGATTACTGGTCATGTGCCTTATTGCTTTTCTTGGCATCATGCTGTGTGCAAATTGACTCTTTTGTTACCTTGAATTGTCTGTGAGTCAGAAGAACTTAATTGGCTGTGAAGAACTTTTGGACCTTCTGTGATCAAGAAATATTACAATAACAAAGTTTTTAAAATTTCAACCTACATTTGGCTGTTCCCTTTCAATGTTAGTGATTTTATATGCTGTACGGAAGCTTCTAAATTAAACACTGTCTTTAACGTGTATACTGGGTACCATGCACTCCTCTCACCCATTAGGATTCTCATCCTTGGTTTGTGTTATTTATTTTATATTGAGCTAATTAAGCTAAACAACCACCTGAAGGCTGGATTGGACATCTACATACTTTACCCAGTCCCTTAAAGCAAAAATAAATAGCACAATGTCAATGCAGCCAGGAGATTATTTAAGTATTATGTCAACTTGTTGCCACTGTGACACTGCCCTACCAAGTCAAACTCATAACCCAATCAATTCAATTCATAGGTAATTAAGTAGTTATTCCTTTCATAACTGAGCTTATTCAATTAACTTACTAGTAGAATAAATGCTGTAAATAGAGAATATGGCAAAACATTGAATGGAAATAGTAAAGGCTGTATTTCAGCAAATTCTAGAAGTCTCATCAACAGACATTATAATTGAGTAAGGATTTACAAGCAGATTTCTTTTTGAAAACATTAATAAAATGCTGGATTAGTATTTGTATCATCAGCACTTGTATTTAGAATGTAATACAGTTTTGCAGAATGATAACCCTACTGTTTGTTAGCACTGTACAATTCCCAGTGAAAGATGTGAAAGACCGTAACTAATTGTCATACTTTAAATCGTGAACAAAGAAGATATATTACTTAATTATTTTTGTATTTAAGCAATTCTATTTTTTTCTCAGGTATTAGAACCACAGATGCTAAGTACTAACCCATCTGTGATGGCAGATGTGTTGGACATAAATTGTGAATGATATTGATGAATTTCCTCATTAAAGGATGGGAAAAAATCTAGTAATCAACAATTTACGTCTCCTGTCCAAATATCCAAGTGACATATTTATATATTAAATATGAAAGGTTTATGATTTATAACACATAATTGGTTTTTTAAAAATACAGTCACATACCAACCAATTCTGCTAGAGATTTTTTTCAGTTTGTACAGTTTACAAATTGGTTTAAACCTTACCCAGTTTAGTGCTTTAACAATGACAAAAAGGTCTGCATTGTTGGCCTGGTAGATGCGATTTATCATTAATAGGAATAGCTTTTGGTACAAGAGATAAATATCCTTATCTTAATTTCTTCATAGTTGTTGTTAAATTGGCAAGGAATATGGGCATCTGGGCTCTGTCCAAACCCTCTGCACATTGTATGAATTCACCAACATAAGAAAATGCAGCATTTTTTTGCATTGCAAACCAGCCTTGATGAACTGTTTCTAATCTAAAAAATATAACTACTTTTTAAATTATATTCTTTTTCCACAATTAAAGTTTAATTATGATTTCATTCAGTAAAGAAGGTGTCACTGCAGCATCAGATAGAAATGCATGCAGTTTTTCTGGCAGTCTTTTTGGCTTGCCACATTTCTCCAGAATCTTTCACTTCAACTTGTTTGTACCTTCTCAGGACATGGCCTAACTTACTCCTAGTAATTCATTTGCCATTAGGAAATACTTAAGGCAGAACATATTTAAATTAGAGATAGTAGGAACTGCAGATGCTGGAGAATCCGAGACAACAAGGTGCAGGGCTGGATGAACACAGCAGGCCAAGCAGCATCATAGGAGCAGAGAGGCTTTTCTGATG
>NW_025979717.1:4844-5971 GCF_021869965.1 Rhincodon typus | reverse complement strand
CCTTTTCAATTGACTGTAAAACACGGAGCTCACTATAAATAATCCCTAAAACATACACATCCCTGTAAATGATTCGTGAAACACAAAGCCTTCTGGAAGTAATCTCCGACGCAAAATCTCGTTTAAATAAACGCGAAAAAGAGTCCCCTGTAAATACACTCAAGCACAGAGATCCCTTTAAATATAATCTCAAAAAGGTCCCTCAGGAAGTAAAATGTAAAAGACAGAGAACCCAGGAACAGACCATAAAACACACAGACCTCTGTAAAGAAACCCTAAAACAGAGCCCCCTGTAAATAATCCAAAACACAGAGCAACCTGTACACAAACCCTGAACGTTAACTGTTTTTGCCTTCACAAATGCTGCCAGACCTGCTCAGCTTTTCCAGCAATTTCGTTTTTTTCCTCATTTACAGCATCTGCAGTTCCTTCGGTTTTCAATTAACTCGGCAGTCAGTTGGATCAAATGGTTGTGTATCACATATTTACCAGTCGGATTCAAACACGCGGTACCCGTTTGCTCATGTGGTCACTTGCTTATCTTATAACCATTGCCCCTGAATAACCTGTGGTCTGCCCTGTTTACTCATTCGTTTAGAACTTAACAAGGCTTCCGGAGACTGGCTGGCGTGTCTTTAGTAATACAGGGTCAATCGCCTTAAAATATCCTTTTCCGTGGTTTTTGTGTGACACTATACCATAAGCCTCTTTACTGTTGTACAAAAGGTCCTCTTTACCAATGCACCCACAAGCGCTCCATATGACCACTCTCGCGCTCTCATTCATTCATAACTTTACTGACCACTCATTAGCGTACTGTGTTTATATATTACCGCATTTCATCCATTCATTCATAAAACTGCCATCTTGCCGTACTTTTCACTGATAAAGGGAGACAAAATTAAAATGTTCCTTCCACCCCATTACTGCCTTTTCACAGTTTGAAACCTTATTGCTAACAGTGTCCAAACTTGCGTCTACATCTGAGTCAATCCCTGAGTATGTGTTAATTTTCTAATCTATTCAGAACAATACGATCCCATCCATCGTGTCACCCGAAACTATGAAAAATTATAATATTAATCAGCCCTCAACAAACGTCTCCCAGGACTTGAATATCTTGCGGG
>NW_025979717.1:0-4834 GCF_021869965.1 Rhincodon typus | reverse complement strand
GTGCCAACGAATAAAAGGGGAAAGAGAGTGGTAAAGGTTGTAGAGGACAGACAAAGCATTGCTCCAGAGCAGGTGTTAATGACAGAATGAAGATCTGATTGAAAAAGAAATAAAGCGTGAAGACAGGATGCAATCACTAGGGGAAAGTTTGTCCAATCAGAGGACTGTGTTAATGAGTCTAAAGCTGTTGAACTCAGCATTGAATGTTGACCAATGTTTTGTCTCTTCTCAACAACCATTACCACTGCCTTTGTGTTCTGTGGAAGGTCACCGAACCTGGAACTTTAACTCTGTATTTTTGCCTCCACACAGGCTGCCAGACCTGCTGAACTTTTCCAACAGCTTCTGTTTTCGTTACTTTTTCCTTTGCTTTGTGTTCGATAGTGAATTTGATCTTTAATCTCCCTCATCCTGTAACTTTGTCTTGACCTTTTAGCCCACATTCCTGTCTCCCCCTTTCAGCAGCATAGAACATAGAACATTACATAGAACATTACAGCGCAGTACAGGTCCTTCGGCCCTCGATGTTGCGCCGACCTGTGAAACCAATCTGAAGCCCATCTCACTATCTAAAATACTCTCACATTTTATCTTTTACTGCAATTGAGTTTAAAGGCAGGGACACAAATTTCCAAGGGCGACACAGTGGCACAGTGGTTAGCACTGCTGCCTCACAGCGCCAGGGACCTGGGTTCGATTCCAATCTCGAGCGACTGTCTGTGTGGAGTTTGCACATTCTCCCCGTGTCTGCGTGAGTTTTCTCCAGGTGCTCCGGTTTCCTCCCACAGTCCAAGGTAGGCACATTGGCCATGCTAAATTGCCTGTAGTGTTCCGGGAGGTAGAGGGTGTATATTAGGTGGGTCATAGGGGGATGGACGTGGGTGGGATGCTCTGAGGTTCGGTGTGGACTTGTTGGGCCGAAGGGCCTGTTCCCACACTGTCGGGATTCTAATTCTAATTCCACCTCCTGGATGTAGTGCTGCTGTCATTCTGCTCAATTTCCTTTCTTCCCTTTCCAGGGTCTTAATATCCTTCCTAAAATATGATGTTCAGAATTCACTATGTACTCAACTGGAGCTGACAGCACTACTTTAGAAAGGTTTAGCGTCACTTTCATGCTTTTTCACTCTGATCTTCTCGTACTCAAGCCCAGAGTCCCACTGACAGTGCTTAGTTATCTCGGTACTGAACCTCTGACAATGAGGCACTCCCTCAGTATTGATCCTCTGACAGTACTGCACTACTTCAGTACCGATACTCTAGTCATGTGGCATACCCTCAGTTCTGACCCACTCAGAATGAGGGACTGCCTCAGTATTGACCCTCTGCCAAAAAGAGTCTGTCTCAGAACGGCCCTTCTGGCAGTGCTGCATACTTCAGTACTGACCCTATGAGCGAGTTGCATTCCCTCAATTCTGACCCTATTACATCCGGGCAGTGCCTCACACCAGATCCTCTAACAATGAGGCAATCCCGCAGAACAGATCCTCTGACAAAGAGGTACTGCCTCAGGACTGACCGGTTAACAATAAGGTACTCCTTCAGTACAGACCCTTTGATATTGAGTCCCTCTCTCAATCCTGACCCTCTGAGAGCGCTGCATTACCTCAGTATTGACCATCTTAACTGCCTCAAATTCTAATCCCTTTGCAATTAGGCAATGCCTCAGAGCTGACCCGCTGACAATAAGGCATTCTCATCATTCTGACAGTGCTGCATTACCTCAGTGCTGACACTGTAACAGTTCTTCAATAATACAATATTGAGGCCCTGTCATTTGACACTTCTTCTATTCTGACTCCATCACATTGAGGCACTGCCTCCGAATGGATCCTGTAACAACGAGTCACTCCCTTACTGCTCACCCTCTAACAATGAGACACTGCCTCAGAACTGACTTCGTGATAATAAGGCAATCCCTCTATGCTGATCTGCTGATTACGGGGCCCTTCCTCAGTAAACATGATAAATTTCCTCAATTCCGACCCCCTTAAATGAGGCACTGGTTCAACATGCAACTCTGACAATAATGCACTCCCACACTTCTGACCCTTTGACACTGCTACAATACCTCAGTACTGACTCTCTAATCGTGTGGCACTCCCCCAATTTTGACCATTGAATCAGTATTGAACCACTGACTATAATGCACTCCACGGTTCTGACCGTCTGACAGTGCTTCAATACCTCGGAGATAACCCACTAATCATATGGCCCTCCCTCAATCCATCCACAATACATTGAGGCACTGCCTCAGAACAGACTCTCTGACAATGAGGCACTCCCTCAGTGTTGACCCTGTAACAATCCTCAGAACAGACTGAACCCCTTCCAAAAAGGCACTGCCTCTGTACTGACCGGCTGACGATAAGGCCGTCCCTCAGCACTTACCCTCTGATAGTGCTGCGTCCTCAGTATTGATCCTCTAAATGTGATCCTTTAAATTCTGATCCCATTACATGATAGCCCTGCCTCACAATGGACCCACTGACAGCATCTCATTCGGGAAATGAAGTGTAGTCTGGGTGACGCTTTGCAGAACAGCTACAGACACTCTGACAAAGAGACACTGCCTCAGAACTGACACTCTGACAAAGTGGCAATATTTCAGGGCTGACCCTCCAGTCGTGAGGTACTGCCTCAGAACTGACCCTCTGGTGGAGCTGAAGAATCTCAGTACTGAGTCTTCAATCGTGAGGCACACCATCAATTCTGACCCCCTTACAATGAGGCACTGCTTCAGAATTGACCCGCTTACAACTCCTTCAGTACTGACCCTCTGATAATGAGGCCCTCCATCAGGACAGATTCTCTCTCAATGGAGTCACCTCAATGGGTGACTCCTTCAAGACGGACTCTCCCGAAATGACATGATAGCCCTGCAGAGGGAGTCATTGTCAAGGAAGCACTCCCTCAGTACTTCGTCTCTGACAGTTCTTCAATACCTCAGTACAGACCCTCTGACAATGATGTACACCCTCAGTAGTGACAATCTGACTGCAATGCCTTACTACTGACCTTCTAATCATGTCATTGTCCCTCAATTCTAAATCCATTACATGGATGCACTGCCTCAGAAATGACAATAAGGCATTCCCTCATCTGATGCTCTGACAGTGCTGCACTGCATCAGTACTGACTCTGTGTTGTGTGGCCCTTCCTTAATTCTGACCCTCTTAAAATGACACACTACCTAAGTATTGACTCTCTGACAAAGTGGCACTGCCTCACAATTGACCGACTGACAATGGGTCACTCCCTCAGTGCGGACCCTGTGATAGATGTTTGATACTGGAAGAGTACTGCACTGCGAACTGGTCAATATTAAGGGGATGCCGCATTCTCGATGGCCAATATTCAGGGAGTGCTGCACTGTTGGTGGGCCAGTATTCAGGGAGTGCCACACTGCTTGTGGTCTGATAATAAAGGAGTACTGTCCTGGCAGAGAGTTCGCACCGAGGGAATGGTGCACTCTCAGATGGTCAATATGAAAGGAGTATTTCACCCTCAGAGGTTTGATATTAGGGGAGTCCTGCACTGTGAACAGGCAAATATTAAAAGAATGCTACACTATCAGAGGATCCATATTAAGGGAGTGCTCCACATCGAGGATCAATATGAAGGAAGTGGTGCACTGTCGGAGGGCAACTATTAATGGAGTACAGCAACTTTAGCGAATGAGTGCTTAGGCAGAGCAGCACAGTAAAGGGTCAGTAATGAGAGAATGCTCCATTGTCAGAGCTTTAGCACTGAGGGAGTACCGTGCTATTGAAAGGCCAATATTAAGGGAATGCTGCACTGTCACAGGGTAAATATTAAGGGTATGCCGTACTGTCAGAGGGTCAGCATTCAGGGAGTGGCACACTAATAAAGAAGAACTGACAGAGAGCTGGCCCTCTGGCTGTCAGGCACTCCCTCAGTACTGACCCTCCATCAGGACAATACACTCTGGAGTACTGATGACTGACCGTCTGATAGTGCATTTCTGCCATATGTTAACCCTCTGACATACCGGTATTCCCTCAGCACTAACCTGACGACGGACCCTTTGACAAGGCCATTTGAGAGAGATGTTCTCCCTTACTACTGACTCTGCAGCACTCTCTTAATATTGATTCATAGAACCCCTACAGTGTGGAAACAGACCATTACAGCTCAACCAGTACACACTGCCCCTCCGAAGAGGATCCCACCCAGACCCTTTCCCCTATATTTCCCATGTTTAACCCACCTAACCTAAACATCCCTGGGCACTACGGGCAATTTAGCATAGCCAATCCACTTCGCCTTCACATTTTTGGACTGTGGGAGGAAACCAGATCACCCAGAGGACAAACAAACCCGCACGGACACAGAGAATGTGCAAACTCCACACAGACGGTCGCTCAAGGGTGGTTTCGAACCTGTGTCCCTGGTGCTGTGAAGCAGCAGTGCTAACCATCGAGCCACCGCGCCACCATACTTGAATTCGTGACAGTGCAAAACCCCTTTAAAATTGATCCTAGCACTGCATTAATATTTGCCTTCTGACAATGTAGCTCTTCCTCAGTACTGACTCTCCAACAGTACAGCACTCCCCTAAATACTGTCAGAGAGTCAATACGAAGAGAATGCTGCACTGTTATAGACAGTACTGAGGGGAGCTGCACAATCCGAGGTTCAGTACTAAAGGTATGCTGCACTGTAAGAGGGTCAGTCATGCGGGAATTCTGCACTGCCAGAGGGTCAACAATGAAGAATTTTTCCGCCGTCAATGTAATAGGGTCAGAACTGAGTCAGACCCGCATGATCAACGTGTCAATACTGAGCCGGTGTCTCATTGTAAGGTGATCAG
>NW_025979716.1:1448-5972 GCF_021869965.1 Rhincodon typus | reverse complement strand
AAATGCAGTGGGTCAGAGTGGGGGTCGGGGGGTAAATGCAGTGGGTCAGAGTGGGGGTCGGGGGGTAAATGCAGTGGGTCAGAGTGGGTGTCGGGGCGTAAATGCAGTGGGTCAGAGTGGGGGTCGGGGGGTAAATGCAGTGGGTCAGCCAGCAGTGTGTAATTAGTTGTGGAGCTCTGCTCTGTGTGTTCCGGCAGCAAGACTCACATCAACCTTGTGTTAGTCGTCTGCACTTGGACCCTGTGTGCACCCCCCTACCCCGACATCACCAGGGGCCATGTCGCTCCCCGCAACCATCACCGCTTTAGTGAGGTTACCCGGCAACCGGTTGCCAGGGGTAACAGCTTGGTGGTGTCAGGCTCCTTCCTGAGGCAGCTCTCTATTTATATCAGTGTTGTTGGTGCTCAGGCAGCGTGTGCGCGTGTGTGTGTGTGTGTATATACGTGTGTGCGTGCGTGTGCATGTGTGTGTCTGTATGACGGAGCGGTGAGCGATGCTCTGCTGTTTTACACCACTCTTGTGCGAGTCTGACGCACTCTCTCATTGTGTGGCTGTGCCTGAGCTCTGCTGGTTACCCCTGGTTCCCACCGACCCTGTCATCCGCTGTTTGCGTACACAGCAATTAAAACCACCCCCCACCACCCCCCTCCCCTGCCACCACCACTTCTCCAGCAGCTCCGGGGGTGGGGGTCAGGACTTTTGCTGACGAGGGTTAGCCGCAGTTATGGAACATGGAAAACGTAGGCCATTCTGTCCCTCAAGCCTGTTCCCTGCCATTCAATACTGTTGTGGCTGGTCTGGCTAGAGCCTGATCTCTCATTCCCCCCCTTCCACGCCTTTGCTGATGGGGAAAATAAATCAAACTCAGCCTTGAATATATCGAATGACCCCACCCCCAGCCTCCGTTGTCCTCCCAGTAAGGGAAATCTGAACACTGTAAAAGGCCCCCTTGATGGAAATTAATTTCTCCTCCTCTCAATTTCCGTAGGGAGACCCCTGACTTTGAGCCAGTGTCCCCTAGTCACGGTGTCCCCAGCATTTTCACAGCATACTCAGGGTTGTCAGAGGAGTGGCTCAGTGACCGAGGGCAGCGTAGTATTCCTCAGTGTGAACTTTGCCCTGTCATTTGCCAGACTCTGCAAACGCTGTTGTTGGCACAGTAGCTATCAGAATTCAGGAAAAAAACGAAAGTGGCATGGAGTGGGGGAGGTGTTCCCCCTTAAAAAAGAAGCAAAAGCCGAGCAGTACTTAAAATCAGTAAACTGCCCAATCTGCAAAATCTCAGGAGTCGGGGCGGGGGGAATGGCCACACATTTCCTATCCCCTTGCCCTCCGGAGGTAGCACCAGAAGATTGCAAATCCTTTGTAAGGGACAGAAGGATTAAAGCTACAAACTGCAGGCCAGTTGGTGGTGGGAGCTCACAAAGCAGTAATCAGGCTGAAAGTTTCCAGCCACTTGGATGGTGTTTCAACGGGCAGAGAGAGAGAGCCAGGGTGGATTTGTTAAGGGCAAGTCATGTCAAGTGAACTCATCCTCATGCATCTAGTGTTCCAGACATTGAGCAGAGTGAAAAGGGGATGAGAGAAAGAGAGAGAGAAAGAGTGTGTGTCATTGTACACACTAACTTGGATTTCAGAGCAGTAAAGTTCACATTATCCACTGTGTCCAATGCTCAGGTGTAGAGGCATCATCAGAGATTCATGCACATGGGAACAGTCCCTTCGGTCCAACCATTCCCAAACTAAACCAGTCCCACCTGCCTGCTCCTGGCCCATATCCCTCCAAACCTTTCCTATTCATGCACTTATCCAAATGGCTTTTAAACATTGTACCTGCGTCCCCCACTTGGGTCTGGACATTCATTCCACACCCAAACCACTCTGTTTAAAGAAAGTTGCCCCTCAGGTCTCCTTTTAAATCTTTCTCCTCTCTTCTTAAAAGTGTGCCCCCCAGTTTTGAACTCCCTCACCCCAGGGGAAAGGCCCTGCTGTTCACTTTAACTATGCCCCTCAAAATAATGGGGGGTCAAACAGAAACAAGCCTGGCTGTATACTGCGACTGGGAGATGCACTGGGGCCTATTCCCACTCAGTTCAGCTGCTGCGTTTTACAGTTAGTTAAGTCTGGCACTGTCAGTATTGTGACGGTGAGGCCCGGGGAACATAGAACATTACAGCGCAGTACAGGCCCTTCGGCCCTCGATGTTGCACCGACGTGTGAAACCAATCTGAAGCCCATCCAGCCTAAACTATTCCATTATCATCCATATGTTTATCCAATGACCATTTAAATGCCCTTAAAGTTGGCGAGTCTACTACTTTTGCAGGGAGGGCATTCCACGCCCTTACTACTCTCTGAGTAAAGATAGTGGCAGGGATTCTGTTGGTGAGGTGCAGAGCTCCAGATCTTAACCTTTTCTTCCTGACACGGGTCCCCGACTGAAATAGAAATCGTGCCTTCAGTTCCTGGGTGCGCTGGCTCTGAGATATGGGCAAGTGCAGGTTAACTAGGGGAAGCCAACACGGGCCAAGGGCCAATCGAGCTGAGCTCCCTTGGTGTTTTGGACAAGGTAACAGACTGTTCGGAAGTTGTGTAGCACAGAGAGGAGGCTGTTCGGCCTGTCCTATCCGTCCCGACTCTGTGAGTGAGTGTTGTGAGTCTGCGTCATTCTCCTTTACATCCCCCAGCCCTGCATCCTTGCCCATGATGTTTTGATTTAAATCATCAGCCCGTGCTCCCTCTTGATTGACCCTGCATCTGCCACGTTTCCAAACAGGGCAGTCCACACCCCTGGGTGGGGAGGAAAGACTTTTCTCACCTTGCGTTTGCGCCTTTTGCCAATCTCTTACGAGCCGTGCCCTCTCTGATCCTTCAGAGAACAGGGGCAGTCTCTCCCTCAGGACCCTGTGTCCCAATTCCCCGTGTCTTTGAAAGCTTCTCTTCGAAGAGCAGGGAGGGGCGACGAGGGCGAGAGAGCGCGGATGGGTGTGTATGGAGAGACAGAGCCACATGCCAGCCTTGGCAGCAAAGCCAGAGCCCCCTGGAATAAGAGAGACGGTAGCAATTTGGGTAAGTGATGGACAGTAATGGGTGTTTGTTTCCTTTTGGGTGTGTTGGGCGTTGGAGGGAAGCTTTCCAGCGGTCAGTCTGAGGTCACTTAACTCTTTCTGATGCAGATTACTGAGCCAGAGCTTGGTCTGGGAGGAACAGGTTTGGAATCTTTGGGTCATATCAATGATATGGGAGCAGTGATAATCGAGAGGGGGGTGAGAGGGAGATAGTGCAGAACCTGAGAAAGGACATTGCCAAGCAGGTGGACAGGAGGCAGATGAAGTTTGTTGCAAAGGAGAGTGAAGTGGTTCACGTTGGTACAAAGACCATGGAGAGGTCAGGTCAAATGAAAAGGGACTGTGCCTGAGAGAGGGAGCTGAGTGTATGTGCCCACATATCATTGAAGTTGGCACAACAGTGGTCAGACAGCGGTTAATAAGGCATACAGTATCCTCAGCTTTATCAACAGGAGCACAGAGTACAGGCTCAAGGAGGTGATGCTGATCTTAAGGGGTTAGCTTGGCATCAAGTGGCGCGTCACATCCCATTTTGGGCACCACCTTGTAGGCGTTAGACAGGAGAATAGTCACAAGGTGGAGAGACTCCTGCTCTGAGATAGATCGGAGAAGCTGGGACTATCCTGCCCAGTGAAGGGGAGGCTACGACGAGACTGGGTGGAGATGTTTTCAAATTTAGCATGGGCCAATCCACCCCAACCTGCACATCTTTGGACTGTGGGAGGAAACCGGAGCACTCCTGTGTAGGGCCTGGGTACAGAGACTGAAACTGTTCCCACTTGTGGAAGGATCAGGAGGGAGCGCACAGCTGGAAAATCGTTGGGAGGAGAAGGGAAAGTGAGACAGGGAGAGAGTATCTCACACAGCAATGGATGTGCAGCCTGACTGGGTGGGTGCTGTGGGGGGGCAGGTTCAATTGAGGCACTGAGAAGGAGGTTGGGCTGTGAGCTGCAAAGGGAGACAATGCAGGAGACTACGTAGCGGAATGGCTTAGAGTCATACAGCACTGAAACAGACCCTTTGGCCCAACCAGCCCATGCCATCCACAGAGCCAGTTGGCCAAACAGCCACCATTTGAATTGCTGTGTGATGGACACACTCTTGTGAGGTGATTCATTTTGGAAGGACAAATTTGAAAGCAGAATACAGGGTTAACGGAAAGATTCTTGGCAGTGTGGAGGAGCAGAGGGATCTCAGGGTTCATGTCCACAGTTCCCTGAAAGCTGCCACCCAGGTGGATAGAGTTGTTAAGAAGGCGTATGGTGTGTTAGCTTTCATTAATAGAGGGATTGAGTTCAAGAGCCGTGAAGTTATGCTCCAGCTATACAAAACCCTGGTTCGGCCACATCTGGAGTATTGTGTCCAGTTCTGGTCGCTTCATTACAGGAAAGATGTGGAAGTGTTGGAAAAGGTGCAGAGGAGATTTACCAGGATGTTGCCTGGAATGGAGGGAAGG
>NW_025979716.1:0-1438 GCF_021869965.1 Rhincodon typus | reverse complement strand
TCTTTAGAACGACGAAGGATGAGAGGTGACTTGATAGAGGTGTACAACATGATCAGAGATATAGATAGAGTGGACAGCCAAAAACTTTTTCCTAGGGTGGAGGTAGCTATTATGAAGGGTCATAGTTTTAAAGGGAGTGGAGGTAGATATTGGGGAGATGTCAGAGGTAGGTTCTTTACTCAGAGTGGTCGGGGTGTGGAATGCATTGCTGGAGAGGGTAGTGGAGTCGGCCTCTTTAGGGGCATTTAAGCGGCTATTAGATAGGCATATGGATGACAATATAAGGTAGGGGTGGAGGTTAGATAGACCTTAGGTCTAGAGTAAAAGTTCGGCACAACATTGTGGGCCAAAGGGCCTGTACTGTGCTGTCCTGTTCTATGTTCTATGTTCTATGTCCTATGTCCATCCACCCTCTTGTGAGCTTGTATGCTACAGCTGGATCATCTTTCCACCTTTCTGATGGGCGCAGGGCTGGGCCAAACCTGTTCAGCCTTTCCTCGCAAAATAAACCCTTCATTCTTTCATGATTTAGCTTTAGAACTGCTGTTTTGGGCGGCACAGTGGCTCAGTGGTTAGCACTGCTGCCTCACAGCGCCAGGGACCCGGGTTCGATTCCACCCTCGGGCAACTGTCTCTGTGGAGTTTGCACATTCTCCCTGTGTCTGTGCGGGTTCCCTCCGGGTGCTCCGGTTTCCTCCCACAGTCCAAAGGTTAGGGTGGATTGGCCGTGTTAAATTGCCTGTAGTGTTCAGGGATGTGCAGGCTGTGTGGGTTAGCCATGGGAAATGCGGGGTGATAGGGTTAGGGTGGGTCTGTATAGATGCTCTTCAGAGGGGTCAATATGGACTTGATGGGCCAAATGGCCTGCTTCCATACTGTAGGGATTCTATGAATCGAATTGTAAGAAACAACCTTGGTCCATCGTGTGTGTGTGTGTATGTGGAAGGTTTGCTTTGCTGTGCCTTGACCATGGAACACAGTACAGGCCTTTCGGCCCACAATGTTGTGCCGACCTATGATCCTACTCTAAGATCTAACTACCCTGCATGCCCTACATTACACTATCATCCATGTGCCTATCCAAGAGTCGCTTAAATGTCCCTAATGTATCAGTGAGGCTTTGCACATTGCTTGATAGCTGCAATAACAGACAGGCCTAGACACTCAGATCGTGAAAGTGATGTTACAACAGGCCAACCAGGCTCAGTCAGACATTGTTTTGAAGGAACGGTAGAGAAAGAGAGATGGCGGCTTTCCAGGCCCCAGGCAGCTGCTGATTGAAATCAGAGAGACCTGTAAGAGGCCAGAATTGGAGGAACACTCAAAAGGTCACACAGCTTGGAGGAGGTTACAGAGATAGGGAGGGGTGTAGGGGTGGAGGAGGTTACAGAGATAGGGAGGGGTGTAGGGGCTGGAGGAGGTTACAGAGATAGGGAAG
>NW_025979715.1:0-5972 GCF_021869965.1 Rhincodon typus | reverse complement strand
TATGCTGTACTATCTCCATCCGAGCAATTCGCCGTGCTGTAGTGGGGGCTGTCTTATTTCGTGTTGATTTACAGTGGGCTTCTGTTTTAGGCTTTATTAATTGGAGGCTCTGTGTTTTAGGGTCGCCTCTGAGAGTTTAATTGCAGGAGGCTTAGTTTTAGGGAGGATTTGCAGGGGGCACTGTTTCAGGGTTTATGTACTGGGAGCTCTATATTTTACATTTTACTTAGACGGGACTCGTTCTTTTATGTTTTCTCACTGAGGGCTGTGTCTTTCACATTTTATTTCCTGAGGGGCCTTTCTTCGATTATATATAAAGGTGTCTCTGTTTTTAAGGGTGTATTTACAGGGGGCTCTGTTTTTAGTATATTTTCAAATGAGACCCTCCGACGGAGAAGAGACACAGGAGGCTGTGTGTTTCAGAGTTCATTTACAGGGATGTCTGTGTTTTAGGGTATCTGTACACGATGCTCTGTGTTTTAGGGATTATTCACAGTGATCCATATTTTACAGGTTACTGAAAGGCGTCTCTGTCTTCGGGTTTATTTAGCAGGGACTGTTATTTATCGGTACGTCTATCTTTTCAAAGTTAATTTGGAAGGGGCCCTGTCTTACGGATAATTTACAGGTGGGCTGAGTGTGGGGTGTCATTACAGGTGCTCAGTGTTTTCGGATTTATTTAGACGGAGCCCTTTGTTTTACCTTCTACTTCCTGGGTGATGTGTGTTTAAAGGGGTCCGTGTCTCTCAGGGTATAATTACAGGGGGCTTTGTTTTTAATATTAGTTTAAATGGGGCTCTGTGTTTTAGGGGTTATTTACTGTGAGCTCCGCGTTTTACGGGTTATTGAAATGGGTTTCGGAGGGTATATTTATAGGGGGCTCGGTTTTTGAGGGCTTTTGTGAAGGCCTGAGGCTAGCGTTAGAGGTGAGGTTCGGGTCAGCACTGGAGCTGAGGGTTATGGTTTGTGTTAGGCCTGAGGCGAAGGTTAGGATCAGGGTTTGGCCTGAGGTTAGGCTCAGAGCTTACGCAAGGGTTAGCGTGAGGGCTGAATCTCGGGTACAGGTTTGGGGTAGGGTTATTTTTTTGGGGCAGGGAGAAAGAAAGTAGCTTCGCATACCCAGAGACAGAACCAGAGGGAGAGCAGCTGCGTATTCTACAGAAGACTCGGGATGTATTGTAAATTAACAGGTCAAATAGTATTATAGATTAGTTTACAATTAAAGATTGTTGGCCGGAGAGAATGCCTCATTGTCAGAGGGTCCGTTTGAGGCTGTCCCTCGATGTTGTAATGTCAGTACTGAAGGAGTGCACAGTTGTCAGAGGATCACATTCAGCCGACGCCTCATTTTTTAAAATTATGTCATTTCGTTCTGTATCACTCCCCCAATAAGAATTTAGAATAAGGCTCAGCCTCAGTCTTGACCCTATGACTGACACACTCCCACAGTTCTGACCCACTGACACTGCTGCAATACCTCAGTGCGGACCATTTGACAATGAGGCACTGCTTCAGTACTGAAGCTCTGACAGTACTGACTAACTGACAGTGAGGGAGTGCCTCAGTCTGACATTGTCACAGCGCTGCAGTCTTTTGGCACTCCCACAAGTCTAACCCCTTGAGAATAAGACACTGTCTCGGTATTGAACGTCTCACAATAATGCACCCCAACAGTTCTGACGCTCTGGTACTGCTGCATTACCTCATTAGAGACCCTATAAATGTGAGGCACTTCCTTAGTTCTGACCCTCTTACAATGAGGCGCTACCTCAGTACTGACTCTCTGATTATAATGCTCTCCAGCAGTTCTGTCCCTCTGACAGTGCTTCAAAACTTCCCTGGACGAGGCAAATTCCTCATTGTTAGCGGGTCAGTTCTGTGGCAGTGCCTCCTGGTAATGGGATCATATGAATCTGTAATACTATTTGAGCTGTTAAGTTTACAATACATCCCGAGTCTCCTGTAGAATACGCAGTTGCTCTCCCTCCGGCTCTGGGTGTGCGAAGCTGCTTTCATTCTCCCCACTCTCAGAAGTATCCCGAACCTTAACCCTCGATTCAGCCCTAACGCTAACCCTTGCGTAAGCCCGAAGCCGAACTTCAGCCCAAAGCCTAATCCAAACCATAACCATCAGCCCTAACGCCAGACTCATCCTACGCTCACCATAGCCTCAGGCCCAAACCGAACCCAGCTTCAGCCGTACTCCTGGCCCTCAAACACGGAGCCGACTGCACAGAAGCCCTCAAACACAGAGACCCCTTTCAGCAACCGGAAAACGCGGACCTCACTGTAAATAACCCATAAACACAGAGTCCTATTTAAACAAACTTCAACAACAGAGCCCCCTGTAATTATACGCTCAAACACACATTGTCCAGGAAGTTGAAGGTAAAACACAGGGCTACGTCTGAATAAATCCGAAAACATGGAGCACCTTTAATTACACCCCAACACTTAGCCCACCTGTAAATTATCCGTAAGACAGGGCCCCTTACAAATAACCCTAAAAAGACAAAGCTACCTATAAAGAAACAGCCTCCTGCAAACAAACCCCAAAACAGAGACCCCTTTCAATAACCTTTAAAACACGGAGCTCACTATAAACAATCCCAAAAACACGCAGCATCGTGTCTGTACACCCAAAAACACACACGTCCCTGTAAATTAATCGTGAAACACAATGCTTCCTGGAAATAATCTCCGACGCAGAGCCTCATTTAACAAACGGTAAAAAGGGCCCCTGTAAATGCACTATCAAGCACAGAGACCCTTTAAATAAACCCGAAGAAAGTTCCCTCACGAAGTAAAATGTGAACCACAGAGCACCGCGGCACATAACTCCCTATCAATAAACCCTAAAACACAGAGCTTCATTTTCAGGGATGTCTGTGTTTCAGGGTTTATATACAATGAAGCCTGAAACACAAAGCTTTCTGTAAATAATCTCCGACGCAGAGCCTCATTTAAACAAATGATAAAAACAGAGCGACCTGTAACTACACTCTCAAGCGCAGAGACCCCTTTACATATGACCGAAGAAAGGTTCCTCAGGAATTAAAATGTAAAACAGAGCCCCCAGTAAGAAACAATAAAAGACAAAGCCCCATGTAAATTACATGTCAAATATAGAGCTCCTTGTAAATCAACCCTGAAACACAGTACACCCTGCAAATCCTCCCTAAAACTGTGCTTCTAGTAAATAAACCCTCAGAGACGCCTGTAAACAAGCCCTCTGACAGAGAACCCTTTCAATAACCAGTAAAACAAGGAGCTTAATTCAAATAATCCGTAAAACAGGACCCCCTGAAATTATACCCTCAAATACACAGACCCTTTTAAATGACCTCTAAAACAGATGCCCGAGGAAGCAGAATGCAAAACACAGGGCTCCCTCTAAATAAACGCGAAAACACAGAGCACCTGTCAATACACCCCAGCACAAAACCGACCTGTAAATTATCCATAAAACAGGGCCCCTTACAAATAAACTCTCAAAGACACAGCGAGCTATAAATAAAGAGCCCCCTGTAAATAAATACCAAAACACATCGTAAAAACCGGAAGAACTGCGGATGCTGCAAATGAGGAAAAAATGCAAAGTTGCAGGAAAAGCTCAACAAGTCTGGCAGCATCTGTGAGGGAAAAAACAGAGTTAACATTTCGGGTCAGGTGATCCTTCCTCAGAACCTCTGGCTGGCGCGTCTTTCGTTATGCAGTGTCAATCGCCTTAAAATATCCTTTTCTCTGGTTTTTATGAGGCACAATAACATTATAACATAAGAACATCAGAACTGAGAGCAAGAGTAGACCCTCTGGCACCTCGAGCCTGCCCCGCTATTCAATAAGATCATGGCTGATCTTTTTGAGACTCAGTTCCGCTTACCCGCCCGCTCACCATAAACCTTAATTCCTTTACTGTTCATAAATTTATCCAGCCTTGCCTAAAAACATTCAGCGAGGGAGCTTCAACCGCTTCACTGGGCAGGGAATTCCACAGATACCCAACCCTTTGGGTGAAGAAGTTCCTCCTGTCCTCAGTCCTGCAACTGATTCCTTTATTTTGAGGCTATGCCCGCTCGTCCTAGTTTCACCTGCAAGTGGAAACAACCTCCCTGCCTCCACCTTATCTATTCCCTTCATAATCTTGTATGTTTCCATAAGATCTCCCCTCATTCTTGTGAATTCCAATGAGTATAATCCCAGCCTACTCAGTCTCACCTCATATTCCAAACCTCTCAACTCTAGAATCAACCGAGTGAATCTCAGCTGCACCCCGTCCAGTGCTCGTATATCCCTTCTTAAGTAAGGAGACCAAAACTGCACACTGTACTCCAGGTGCGACCTCACCAGGACCCTATACAGGTGCAGCATTACCCCGCTGTTTTTAAACTCTATCCCTCTGGCAATGACAGACAAAATTCTATTTGCCTTTTTAATTACCTGCTGCACCTGCAATACTACTTTTAGCGATTCATGAACAAGGACACACAAGTCCCTCTGCACAGCAGCATGTTGCAATTTTTTACCATTTAAACCACAGTCCTTTTTTTGTTATTCCTGCCAAAATGGATGACCTCACATTTATCGACATTGTACTCCATCTGCCAGACCATTGCCAACTCACTTAGACGATATATCCCTTTGCAGATTTTCAGTGTCTTCTGCACACTTTGCTCTACCGCTCATCTCAGTGTCATCTGCAAATTTTGACACACCACACTTAGTCCTCAAATCCTAATCATCTATGTAAATTGTAAAAATTGCAGTCCCAACACTGATCCCTGAGGCACACCACAAGCCACTGACCGCCAACCAGAAAAACACCCATTTACCCCTACTCTTTATTTTCTACTCGTCAATCATCTTCGATCCATGCCAATACATTATCTGTAATATCGTGCAATTTTATCTTATGTCGCAGCCGTTGGTGTGGCACCTTGTCAAATGCCATCTGGTAATCCAGATGCACGACATCCACATGTTCCCCATTGTCCACCATGCAAGTAATGTCCTCAAAGAATTCCACCAAGTTAGGTAAACATGACGTACCCTTCATGAACCCATGCTGGGTGTTTTCAATGGGACAATTTATATCCAGTTGTCTTGCTATTATCTTCCTTAATGATGGATTCAGACATTATCCCCAACAACAGAAGTTAAGCTAACTGCCTATAGTTACCTGCTTTTTGTCTACTTCCTTTTTAAAACAGTGGCTTCACATTGGCAGTTTTCCAATCTGCGGGAACCACCCCACAGTCCAGTGAATTTTGGTAAATAATTACGAGCGCAAGCCTCTTTACTGTTGTACTAAAGGTCCTCCAAAGCAATACACCCACAAGCGCTCCATATTACCACTCTCGCGCTCTCATTCATTCATAACTTTATTGACCACTTACAAAAGTACTATGTTTACTATTATCGCATTTCATTCATTCATAGAACTGCGATCTTGTCATACTTTTCTCTATTAAAGGGAGACTAAATTAAAATGTTCCTTCCACCCCATTTACTGCCTTTTCACAGTTTTAATCCTCACGGCCTTATTTTGTTAACAGTTGCCAAACCTGTGTCTACATCAGAGTCTATCCCTGAGTATGTGCTAATTTTCTAATCTATTCAGAACAGTACCATAGTGTCAACCGATGCTATGAAAAAGCATAATATTAATCAGCCCTCAGCAACCTTCTCCCAGGACTAGAATAGCTTGCAGGACATCAAACAAGTTTTCTGCGTTAGCAGAGATAGTAGGAAATGCAGATGCTGGAGAATCTGAGATAGCAAGGTGTGGAGCTGGATGAACACAGCAGGCCAAGCAGCAGTGGAGCAGGAAGGTTGACGTTTCGGGCCGAGATCCTTCTTCAGAAATGGGGGAGGGGAAGGAGGTTCTGAAATAAATAGGGAGAGACGGGGAGGCGGATAGAAAATGGATAGAGGAGAAGATAGGTGGAGAGGAGACAGACAGGTCAAAGAGG
>NW_025979714.1:0-5972 GCF_021869965.1 Rhincodon typus | reverse complement strand
CAGAAAAGGATGAAGGGTCTAGGCCCGAAACGTCAGCCTTTCTGCTCCTATGATGCTGCTTAGACTGCTGTGTTCATCCAGCTCTGCACCTTGTTGTCTCAGATTCTCCAGCATCTGCAGTTCCTACTATCTCCCATTTAAGTAAAATATTGTTTAACAAAGGCACAGAGTGTATTTTAGAAACAATGTAAAACTAATTGTAAAGAACTGAATTTAAGTGGAAGGCCCAACAACAATCAGAAAAATGGCAACTAGGGCTAGGCAATAAATGAATGCATTTTAAAAAATAAATAAAAAGTGAAAGGAAAGAACAAACAATTATAAAGCACAGAAGTACAGCCCTTAATTACTTGAAATACTCTAGGGCACATTTTTAACAAATGAAAATTTTATTTTTCCTGTCAATCAACATACATTATTACTGTTCTGTTAGATGACTTTATTACCATTACAGTAGGTGAGTTGAAATGTAAAGAAACCTCCTCACATGGAATTTTGGGGAGCATGCAAAAGATTCAGAAATAAGAGACGGTGCTAAGGTAGAGAGATCACTTGTCATCTCAGAAACAGGGGGCATGAGGAAAATGTTAACAAGATATGCAAATAATAGAACTTTACTGTGGACCTCTTCACTAACAATATTGAACAATATTTTACTTAAATGGACTGGATTTTGCACTCAGCAATGAACAGTTGGAAAATAGGACTTAGGAGGAAGGATAAGTTATTCAGTCCTTCAAGTCTTCAGGGGTGAGATCACTGTGGTCTCAACTCCACTTCGTAACTAAAACTCCACCCCTAGTCTCTTACCATAAATCTACGCCCTCTTGTTTTTGATTCCTCAACAAAGGGAACAAGTTCCTTCCTGTCTACCCTGTGTATGCCCATCATAATTTTATATATTTCCATCATATCCACCCTCTGTGTCATCTGCTCCACCACAGTCTATCCAGTCCCTTTTCATAACAAACTCTCCAGCCCAGGCAACATCCTCTGCATAATTCTCACTAGATCATATCCTTAGAAATAGAAATCTTCAATGAGAACATGACATGGGAGTACATGAATATTATTCAGAGAATAATCAGAAAAAGAATAATTATGAAGGTAAAGAGGAGCTATGAATTTCAATTAAGAGAACACAAGACAAAACATAATCATAAACAGTAGAAGAAATTTCAAAGTTGGAATAGGGCCAGTGAAATGGCAGAACTGTTAAATACATATTTTCTTTGGCATTTCTCAAACAAATGAGTCAGGTGGACACGGCAAAGGGACATGAGATTAGAAATGTTATAACTGCAAAGAGGATAAACATTAAATATACTAATCATTTAAGGAAGGTGATAACACCAGTCCCAACATAGTGCATTCACATGTTCTTTAAAGTGATCGAAGGCACCAGCCTTACACTTTCTCAGCCTACTCATGTTCATTAAATTTGAGGAATGGGTTCAGTGAAAAAAGTAGATCAGTTGGAAAAATGCAATTAATGCAAGAATCAAATCCGTGAATGAATGGAATCAATAGAAGAATGGACAGGAAGAGGAATGGGATCTGTGGAACAATTGGATCTGTAGAAAGGTAATATCGGTGGAAGAAAGGAATCAAAGAAAACTGGAATCGGTAGAAGACTGAGATTGGTTGAAAAATGCATCAGTAGAAAAGTCCAATCGGAAAAAAAGTGGGATCAGAAGTCGATTGGGATAAGTGGAAGAATGGGATTGTAGAATTATAGATTGATTATTGCACAGAAGGAGAATGTTGTGTCCACTCCAGCTCTCTAAGAGCAGCTCAGCTAGTCCCATTCTATAAAATGGAATGTCCCTTATAAGTAACAGCTCTTTTTGGGCACTAAGAGCAACATTGGCCAGCTGAACAGCATGCTGGGAAAATTGACCGACTGAACAGCATGTTGGGAAGGGAACTGAGATAGTACGGCAGGAAGCTTGCAGGATTCACTGTCAAATTGGATCAATCCAGACAGATGTGCAAGCCATTTACCTTGACTGACTATATTAAATAGGTCTTGATGAGACAATCATGCAAGGTTTTGGGTGGAACAACAGATTGGAGTTTCAGTGGAACTGTTTTGAGACATTATCTCAATCAATAAGGAAATTACAATATCCAATACTGTCTTTTGTAACTGAAATAATTCCACTGGGGCCAGTATCCCATCATCAAGTCACCCTTTAGTTATGCACAGAGAATCCTTGATACTGATCCAACTCCCTCGGAGCCAGCTCTTAGAGTGAACAGGATGTCCGACAGTCCTGTGTTTGTTTCTACTGTCACAAGGCAAGGCGTAAGTGACAACGACTCCACGGAAGCAGCTATCTCATCACCAAGTCACTTTTTTATTTGTATGTGCAAAGTACAAGACACTGACACAGCTAGCTCAGAAATGGCTCCTAGAATAAACAGAATGCCTGACAATCTTGTTTTTAGTTGTCAGCCAGGGCTCCCTGATTAGACCATATTAACAGTCCCAATTGGGGAACTCATATTCCATGAGGTCCACCTGGCTGACCCTGTTACAATTGCTACATTCCTCCCCCAGGACATAGGCCAGTTCTCTTTTTCTGTAGCTCCTCCCAGCATGTTGTAGCACTACGTCCGATTCCTCCAACTCTGCCTCTGGTATGGGTGGCTCTAACATACAGTAGCTTGTCTCTTACACTTGGAACATCTTGGTAAAAATTCATTCTCTTTGTCAGGCGGCAAAGCAATATCTGCCATGTCCATTTCAGAACTCGAGATATCTTCAATGTCTGACAGCGAGGGAGAACCCCATGTGTTCAGGAACTGTCAGAAAGGCTGTCGAGGAGCCAGGCACATTGTATTCCTGCACCGTTTGCAAGTTTGCAGCTTTTATATGATCAACACCCTTGTTCAGGACCATCGCACCTACCCAGACTTTATATGTCTCTGGACCTGACTTCATGTCAACCACGCCTCTTACCCATATAGGGCCATTCCTGTGGTTCCTACACCAAGCCTTGTCCCCTGAAGTAAACTGTCTGTCTCACTTAGTGGAGTTTGTGTCAGACAATAGCATTAGTAATGCCCATTCACCCTTCCCACTAGATCCAGGAAGATCAGACTTAACCTGGTGCAGAGTCTTCTCCCCATTCGTAACTCTACTGGAGCTATCCCTGTAGTTGCACATGGGGTGGTCTGATAATCAAATAAGAACCGGGTCAGTTTGGTATCTAGTGAAGCTGTAGGCTGTTTCTTTAAGCCTGACTTCAGTGTTTGGACTGCTCTTTATGCCAGACTGTTAGATGATGGATGGTGATGAAGCTTTTGAAATCCATTGGATTTTAGGAAATATTCCCTGCTGGTAAATGATGGCCCGTCATCTGTGACCAACGCTTCTGGGAGTCCGTATATTGGAAAACATGTGTGCAGCTTTTCTATCGTTCTCCCCGTGTTTGACAAACAAACTATCTACGCATCCACCCACTTTGAGAAAGTGGCATCCAGAATCATGAAGAATATGGAGTCCATGAAAGGATCTGCATAGTAAACATGTAACCGAGTCCAGGGTTTACCTGGCCATTCCCATGAAAGTGGGGGAGCTGCTGGTGGTACTTTTTGTCTTTGTTGGCATCTAGGCACTGCTCCACCAACACAGCTATGTCTGCATCCAATCCTGGGCAGCAGGCATAACTTCTCGCCAACATCTTTGTTTTTGAATACCCTGGATGACCCTGGTGAAGTTAAGCCAATATCTGGCGGTGACCTTTATTCGGGACAATCACCGTTGCTCCTGACAATAATATGCCATCTTGTACTGCAATCTGGACTCTCCAGTTCCAAAAAGGTTTCAATTATGGTTGTGATAGCCCTTTGGTTTCTCCCAACCCCACCAGCTGTTTCAGTTTTACCAGGACCAGATCTTTCTGCCTCCAAAGCCTGATATATTCAGCCTGGATGTCACAGATTCTTCCAGTGCCTGTACCACCATTGGCATATCTTCTGGCAGGAGATGGCTCAATGTATCCATATTTGGAACTTTGTATCCATATTTGGAACTTTGTGACTCCAAATATGACCACCAAACCTTCTCTGTGTGGGAATATTTACACTCTGCATTAGCCAAAGTCCTGGATGCGTACGCTATTAGGCATTCCTCTCAATTGGGCCACCTATGAGTTAGTACAACCCCGATGCCATACAGGGAGGCATCGCATGTCAATACCAGATCTCGCTTGGGATCATAGTGCACAAACACTTAGAAGATGATAGCTGTTTCTTCACCTCCCTGAAAGCTATGACTTGTCAACCATGCCTCTTACCCATACAGGGCCATTCCTGTGGTTCCTACACCAAACCTCGTCCCCTAAAGTAAACTGTCTTTCTCACTTAGTGGAGAGTGTGTAAGGCATTAGCATTAGTGATGCCATTTCACCCTCCCCACCAGGTCCAGGAAGATCAGATTTAACCTGGTGCAGAGTCTTCTCCCCATTCGTAACTCTACTGGAGCTATCCCTGTAGTTACATGCAGGGTCGTCGCTTTTTTAAGAGTTGATGCAAATGTGCCAGGATGGAGGCCAGGTTACAATGAACTTTCTATAATAATTCACCAGCCCAAGGAAAGGTCTAAGGTCCAGTACAGATGTGGAAACCAGGGCATCTTTGAACACCCTCACTTTATCTTTCAAATGGTGTAACCAGGTCTTGTCGACTCTTGTGGCCCAAGTAGGTCAGTTGGGGTGCATTGAAGACACAGCTTTCCCTTCTACATACACCTGGGAGAAACGTCTGAGGACTATGTCCAAGTTCTCTAAGTTTCCCTTATTGGTCCTCTCGGTTATTAACACATCATCTAGATAGGTGGTGACCTGGGGAAGACGTTATAAAATGTTCTCCATCATCCACTGAAAAATTGCACAGGCTTTTGATACCCCAAATGGCAGTCTCGTATATTGGTACAAACCCTTTTGTAGCATAATTGTAGCATACCTCTGGGAATCTTCATCTAATCACAATTGCGAGTACACATGGCTCATGTCCAGCTTCATGAGGGACAGCCCCGCTGCCAGCTTTGCAAACAAATCTCCAATGTGAAGGATTAGGTATCTGTCCAGCTGCCAAAAGCAGTTTACCATCTGTTTAAAATCCCCACAAAGGCGAACTGACCAGTCGGTTTCACAATTGGTACGACTGGTGCTGCCCGTGCCGCAGACTGGACTGGTTTGATGATTCCTTTACTTTCCAGCTTCCTGATTTCTGCCTCTGCTTTTGCCTGTAAAGCAAATGGCACTGGGTGAGCCTCGCAAAAATGCTAAATTGCTTCCTGGTCAACATGCAACGTGCCCTTGGCTCCTTTGATATTCCCTAGATTTTACATAATCCCAAACTAAACTAGTTCCACCTGCCTGCTCCTGGCACATTATCCTCCAAACCTTTTCTATTCATATACTAATCTAAGTGTCTTTTAAATGTTGTAACTGTGTCTGCATCCACTACTTCTTCAGGAAGTTCATTCCTCGCGTGAACCACCCTCTGTGTAAAGAATTTGCCCCTCATGACTTCTTTAAATCTCTCTCGTCTCACCTTAAAATTATGCCTCCTAGTCTTGAAATCCCCATCATAGGGAAAAGACACCTACCATTAACCCCATCTATACCCCACATGATTTTATCAACCTCTACCAGGTCACCTCACAACCTCCTACATCCCAGTGAAAAAAATCCCAGCATATCCAGCCTTCCTTTATAACTCAAACCTTCCATGTTCGGGTATTTAATCAGGACTTCACTCAGGCATTCATTTGCTAATCAAAAAATGTTTAGCCAATCTAGGTGAATCCTTCCTAACCAATTTCACCCTATCAAGCTTGGGCCTGAGCTTTTTACTATAATCATTGGTAACAGAACCAGTCTTATAAGAGACAACAAGGTGCAGGGCTGGATGAACACAGCAGGCCAAGCAGCATCATAGGAGCAGAGAGGCTGACGTTT
>NW_025979713.1:967-5972 GCF_021869965.1 Rhincodon typus | reverse complement strand
GGGGGAGAATGGAAGAGTCTGATGTCCAATCCTGATGGATCCCTTCAAACCCTTCAATACTTCAGGGAGATCCCTCTCATTCGACACGTGTGTAATGACTCTGACCATTTTTACAGATGCACCACAGAAAGCATCCTCTCCAGATGCATCACAGCTTGGTCTGGGAACTGCTCTGTACAAGGCCGCAAGAAATTACAGGGAGTTGTGAACGCAGCCCAGTCCATCACGAAAACCAGCCTTCCATCCCATTAACTCCATCTATACTTCCTGCTGCCTTGGGAAAGCAACCAACATAATCAAAGACCCCCCACCCTGGTTATACTCTCTTCCACCCCCATCCATTGGGCAGAAGTTATAAAAGTTTGAAAACACATAGCTTCTTCCCATGTTATCAGATTTATGAACAGACCTCTCATATATTAGAGTTGATCTCTCTCAGCACCTTCTCTGTAGCTGTAACCCAATATTCTGCATTCTGCTCTATTACCTGGCTGTATTTATGTGAGGTATGGTTTGTCTGGATAGCACGCAAACAATACTTTTCACTGTATCTCAGTGCATGTAACAATAATAAATCAAATCAAATTTCATTTTTCTAAATGCCACAGAGTATTGATCCAATTTACACAGCCTCTCATCACAATGACTAATCAGACTGCCTTCCCTCAATCTTCCCTCCAAATCACTCCATACTTCTCTCAGTTAAAGTTAATCTGCCTGATCCCTGCCCTTTGGACCAGGCCTCTGTACACCTCTGTGCGTGTCTCTCTATCCTCTTCACAGCTCACAGCCCTGACCATCTTATACCATAAGGACAGTGTGAAATTATACCCTGTACCCCAAAACCTCGGGCTGTGAATATAGATCCAGAAGATGATAGCTCCTGATATTGAACACTAGCAACTCACAGTGAATCATTCACTTTCTCAGGTGAGAAACATTTAAGGGAAGGCTGGATAAACATTTGAGTGAGAGAGAGAGAAGGATTTGTGATGAGGAGAGATGAAGCTCAGCTGGGATGAGGCTTGAGGGAAGCAGAAACACTGGCATAGAGTAGATGGGCCCAATGGCTGGTTTTTCGATGTAACTAAAGTATAGTGATCCTGATTGATGTACAATTAAACAGCAGCGGGGCAGTTTAAAGTCACAAAGTGAAAAAGGAGAAGTCATATACTTAAGTACATTTTAAGACAGAAACAGCTGTATCCAACTGTGCAGAAGCTCATTAACACCAACTCCTCCAAACAGCTTCCTGCACACGCTCAGTAAGTAGTCATTGATCGAACTGTTAGTAATTAACAAGCTCAAAACTGAGTTAAAAGGAAGCTTTTAGAAATGAAAGAGAGAAATCATAAAACTAATACCTCAGGGAAAAAGATTCTGGACCTGTCAAGTCTTTAATGCCAATAATTATTCACAAGATTTAAAGTAAATGATAACCTATGTACAAACTCAAACAGCAAGTGTGGAAAGAGCAAATTCCAATTAAAGGGCGATTTGATAATATTCTCTGTTCAGACCTTTCCCTTCCCTGGGAGTTTTCTGTTCATCAAAAGTGGTGTACCTGCTTTCACCTCATAAAAGTGGCCCCACTGTGAAAAGTTGACATTTCCTTCCATCACACACAATTATCCACTCTTCTTCACCCACCATCGCTGATGCCAATCAACGCCACATTAAAAACAGCCAGAGGATGGACAGGAATCCAAGGGGCTGTGGCTGGGGGTAGGAGTAGGGGCTGCGGGATAGAGGGATGGGGTCCTGGAAGCTGATCCTGGAACACCCTCCCGCACTGCGCTCCGTCTGTCTCCAATTCCCAACATGATGGAGCAGTGGGTGTGGGAGCAAAGTTGAACTCATTCTGACCAACCCTCTCTGATCCTGAACCCAGTCAGTCCACACACTGTCCACATGGATCATACTTTACAGAAAGTCTAGATTAAATTGTCATCTTTCTCAGGGAATGTTATTCCCCGCTCACAAAAGAGAATATTGCAGCACTTGGTTAAGATTATAAAGAGAAGCAGATGGAAACCCTTCACCTTCTCAAACCTCATTGAACATTCAGGGGAGGATCACAGCCAAATTTCTACATCCACTGTACATCTCCACACCCTCCCTGTACCCATCAATTCACTCATTGTCTGAACCTCTCCTGACCCCAGCCCCCTACACATTACTGACTGAGTAGGCACAGCTATCTGAAGTAGACAGTTCACAATCCTCTTCATCTCAGTCACAAATATCTGAGCCAGGATTCAGAAACTGTGAGCTCATGTTCTAAAGTCTTCAAACAATCTCCCAGCATCGACAAAACAGGAATTAAAAAGTATTTGCATTACTTTACAGAGTTTAAAATGAAAGTTAGAAATAAACCATCATTAAAAGATTGACGTTACAGTCAGGTAAAAACTTCAAATAAACATTACATTGTGCTAGCTCAGCACACAGCCTCCGCATGTGGTTTGACCACCCGTGCCAAACCCCAGTCCAACAGCCAGCCCTACTCTGCTCCAAGCCTCCAGTCTGCTCCCTACCGGCACTCAGCTGCTCCAAGCTAAGTTCCAGGACTGCCTGCCCCGTGCCAGTCTCCTCCAGGGACTCGCAGCCCACACACACTGCTCTAGGACTCGCAGCCCCACCCGCGCCACTCTCCGGGACTCGCAGCCCCACCCGCGCCACACTCTGAGACTTGCAGCCCTGCGCCCCGTTCTGGGACTCGCAGCCCCCCACGCCCCGCTCTGAGACTTGCAGCCCCCTGCACCCCGCTCCGAGACTTGCAGCCCGCACTCCCCACTCCAGGACTCGTATCCAAGATTTGTACCTAGGTGGTTGTACCTAAGAAGGTGCCATAAGAGGCATGAATTGTGAAAGCTTTTCACTGTACTTCAAAATGGAGTGTACGTGACAATAAAGGATATTCTATTCTCACAGTCAGTTCCTGCACTGGCTGAGGTTACTATGAAGGTCCTGCCTTCTCAACCTCTCCCTTCACATTTGGCGTGCTGACCCTCAGGTTAAACTCACTGCTCGCGATGTCTCTCTCTAATGAGGGTGTAGCCCTGGGTCCTCTGGGATTTTAGCGACTTTATATATGTCAGTGTACCTCAAACAGACAAGCCCGTGACATCATCACTGCAGCAGATCAGGGGGCATGAGGGTTTTATGTTTTCGTTCTCCATCCTAACCCAGACTCACTGCTGAAAGCACACTGCTGTAAGAGTTTAATGTTGGCTCGGACAATTTTGTACCAGAATGTAATACACACTATGTTACATTTGGACAGTGTCACCTCCTCACTGGGGGGGTAATGAGCTGGAAATCAGATCCCACTCTTTCTGCAGTCATCAACTTAAAGATATAATAATGATATCCAGAATTCCCTAACAGAGCTGTCCTTCAGAGCCAGGCTGACTGAAAGCACAGACTGGGTTTCTCTACTGAACAAGAATTCCTATTTATTACAAATAAAGAGGTTCCAACAACTCAGAAGCAATTATAAAACACTGACATAAAACAATTTATTAAAACTCTAACTCCCTTATGAATTATCCCTCTATACACACACACACAAAGAAACATAGGTGCTATGGACAGAGGGAAAGACTGAGAGGGTGGATATTTCTCGAACTTTCTCAATGTACTGTGACTTAGGAACAGAATGAGCTCAACTGTTGATCCCACGATCAGTGCTACTTTCAGTTGGTTAAGTGTCCCAGGTCAGATTGTGCCTGACATTCACATAGTTTATTGGTAAACTATTTAAACACATGTGCACTAAGTGGGGAGGGGGCCCATGGCACACTGACTGTGGACAGAGGGATGACAATGTATCAGAGTACACAGTGCGTTCTGTCAAATGCATGCTCAGGCTATATCAAAGTCCGAAATCACACGACACCAGGTTATAGTCCAACAGGTTTATTTGAAAACACAAGCTTTCAAAGTGCTGCTCCTTCATCACCAGATGAAAGGGCTACAGTCCGAAAGCTTGTGATTTCAAATAAACCCATTGGACTATAACCTGGTGTCGTGTGATTTCGGACCTTGTCCACCCCAGTCCAACACTAGCACCTCCACAACAGGGCTGTGGCAGGCAGTACAGCAGGGTTTTCCCACTGTGCTGCTGTTTCTCTGTGTGACAGCAATGGAGAGGGGATTACCATCCTCACAGGGCAGTGACAATAACCCTGCCCAGTGACCAACTGTCTAATCATTCACAGGTACAGGACATTCTTCCTGAAAGACAGAAGGAATTGGATTAGAAACATAATGATTGAGTAGGTAGACAACTCTCAAAACTGCGCAAAGTAAAAACTGAAAGAACTGCAGATGCTGTTAATCAGGAACAAAAACAAAGTTGCTGGAAAAGCTCAGCAGGTCTGGCAGCATCTGTGATGGAAAAAACAGATACTGCCAGACCTGCTGAGCTTTTCCAGCATCTTTGTTTTTGCATCTCAAAACTGTGCACTGGGCAGACAGTGAAAGTTAGAAATACAGAATACAAAAACTTGGATATGAGCAAAAGTTTCTGGGCCAGACAACCAGCACAGATCATACACCATTACCATGGATCACAGTGCTACATTACAAGGGACAGAAGAAAGCTCAGACCAACATCAGTCAGAGACTGAGGGAGAACACTGCGATATTGAGTGTCAGCTGTCACCAGTACATCAACAGAATGGTTAAATATTCACAACAGAGAGCAATGTGTATCTCTCCAGACAGCTGTGTATACACATATGGCGGTATAATTGCTGAACTGACAAGGTTTGCCTCTGTCCAACAATGTATTTCTGTTTGGGATATTCTTTATCTTTGGGAGAAAAGAGGAATGTTGTGTGAAGACACATGGTCAGTTTGTCATCATATAATGGGATATTCTAACTGCTACCTGCCTCTCTCTCTCCGAGTATCAGAAACCAATTCCCAAACCACCAAGGGTTAATCCTTTTACAGCACTATGGCACTGATCCATGTGTACCCTCTCCCTGAGCCACAC
>NW_025979713.1:0-957 GCF_021869965.1 Rhincodon typus | reverse complement strand
GCACCATGGCACTGATCCATGTGTACCCTCTCCCTGAGCCACACACAAATGGGTCTGATGAGTGTGAAACTGCGATCACTGCAGCAGACAGGGTAACAGCCAGGACGTTAGCCAACAGACATGAGCGAACGTTCATTGCTCACTGTTCTCCCACAGACATCACAGTCTCAATTTGAGAAAATAAACAGAAAGACTGACTGGCAACAAAATCCTTTCCAATAAAGTTTCTCTTATTAAAACAAGTAATAAGAAAATAAAACAAATAGGAACAGGAGAAGGCTGTTTGGCCTCTCAAACCTGCTCTGCCATTCTATAGGATGTGTGTGTGCGCACGCATGTGTCTGTGTATGCATATGTATTTGTGTATGTGTGTGTGTGGGAGAGTGAGTGAGTGTGTGTGTGTGGGAGAGTGAGAGAGTGAGTGTGTGAGTGTGTTTGTCTATGTATACAGGCATTTGTGTATGCGTGTGTTTCTGTGGGATGTGTGTGTACGTGTGTGCCAGAGAAGGCAGGAGTGTTAAACTCTTCCTTAGGAAGTCCTGCAAGATAACTGGAACCTGAGTTTAGCAAACCTGTGCTTGCTGTGAAGGTAAAGTAACAATAGTTTAATTTGCAGTTTGTATTAGGCATCTCAGAGAGAGAGATGCCAAAGGAAGATGAAGTATCTTGTGAATGCACAGAAACTTGCTGGAATGAAAGATATGCCAGTCTGAGTAAGAAACGCCAGTGTGGAGATGGTGGGAAATCTATGCTGGAGTTTTGCTGTTTGTGAGGATATTGCTGGGATAAAAGGGGTGGTGCTAGTTTGAAATCCTTTTCTGGTATTTACAATGAAATATTTCCAACATTTTTGTCCAGAGTCATATAATCAATGTTTTCTTCTAGTTTATAAATGTATTTTTTCTTTGTGCTAAAAGTACACTGGCAGGCTCTTATGAATGTTTTTGGCAACTGACT
>NW_025979712.1:2320-5972 GCF_021869965.1 Rhincodon typus | reverse complement strand
CGAAACATCAGCCTTTCTGCTCCTATGGTGCTGCTTGGCCTGCTGTGCTCATCCAGTTCTGCAGTTTGTTGTCTCGGATTCTCCAGCATCTGCAGTTCCTACTATGTCTCATTATCAAAGACCCCTTCCACCAGGTTATAATCGATTCCAACCTCCTCGATCAGGCAGAAGATGAAAAAGCTTAAATACACATACCAACAGGTTCAAGAATAGCTTCTTCCCCACTGTTATTAGACTTCTGAATGGACCTCTCAAATTTCAAATCTGATGCTGGTCTTGCTTTTTGTGCACCTTCTTTGCAGTTGTAACTTTGTATTCCTCGCTCTGTTCAATCACCTTACGATCTTTGTATGTTATAGTCTGCCTGTACTGTACACCAAACAAAACTTTTACTGTACCTACGTATGTGTGACAATAATAAATCAAATCAAAATGTTAAGACAACTCCATACTAATTGATAAATTGCTCAGGAGATCGCTTCAGCATTTTTGCCACACACGACAGCATTTATATTCTACACTTACAACATCCAGGCAATGAGATCACAGTACATTGCTAAAAGCTCACTGATCACCAGTCATATCGGATTTGATTCCTGTGTCACACTGCAACTTTTGCATTGATGGACACCCAAAAACACCTCACAGTGGGATAGAATTATCTGTATAACTGCAGTCTTGGTTTCACATAGCAAGAAGAAAAACTATACCGCATGTACTCTGTGAATCACAGTCAAGAGTGAAATTTGGAGAAACAACAAAGGTAGCAGAAGTTTGGAATTCTGCTGTGCAAAGAACAATTGAAAATATCAAATGTCATTTTAAATCTGCAGTTTACTAATCTTTTTTGATTAACGTCAGAAATGTGGTTTAAATAGTAATCCGGCCATGCTCTCTCTGAAAGGTGGACAGGTTTGAGGAACTAAATGGCTATGCCTATTTCTAATTAGGATCTGCAACCAAAACAAATTGAGTCAAATATAATTTGTTTAATATTTATAAAGTTGGAGAGCCTGTTCGGTCATCATCTGCACATTGTGGGGATCCTAACACACTGATTAAATAATGGCTTTCTGCCCACACAACAGGAAGACCTCTACTGTACGATGAGGGACTCCCTTTGCCATCCCTAGAACGCTCCTGTACTGTGAAAACCTATCCTTCCCCAGAACCACCCTTCATAATGCAGGAACTCCCCATTCCTCGCCCAGACTCCCAACACTCATCCCTCCTCTCACTTCCCCCTTAGACCCTCCACACTCGGTCACAGAAGTATACAGAACATAAATAGGCCTTTCGGCCCAACTCATCCAAGCTGACCAGGTTTCCTAAACCGAACTACATCCATCTGCCTGTATTTGGCCCATATCCTCTAAATCTTTCCTATCAACGTACCAGGACGAGATGTATTTTAGATGTTGTAATTGTACCTGCCTCTACCACTTTCTCTGGCAGCTGATTCTAGCTGTGCAAAAGAACCCATTTAAATCTTTCCCCTCTCACCTTAAATCGATGCCCTCTAGTTTTGGATTTCCCTAGCCTGGTGAAAAGACCTTAGCTATTCAGCTTATCTATGCCCCTCATGATTTTATAAATCGCTACAAGGTCACCCCTTAGCCTCCTACATGCCAGGGAAAAGTATCACCCTATCCAGCCTCTCAAAGTCATGCAGCACAGAAACAGACTCTTCGATCCAACTAGTCCATGTCAAACATAATCCCAAACTAAAGTAGTTCCACCTGCCTGCTCCTGGCCCATATCCCTCCAAACTTTTCCATGTATTTATCTAAATGACTTTTGAATGTTGTAACTGTACCCACATCCACCACTTTCTCAGGAAGTTCATTCCACACGCAGACCATCCTCTGTAAAAAATTTGCCCCTCACTTCTTTTTTAAATCTCTCTCCTCTCACTTTAAAATGTGCCCCTAGTCTTGATATTCCCCCATCCTAGGCAAAAGACAACAATCATTAACTCTATCTATACCCTCAATATTTTATTAACTTCTATAAGGTCTCCTCTCAATCTCCTAGGCTCCAGTGTAAAAAGTCCCAGTCTTTCCAGCCTTTTTTTTAAATTAATTCAAACCTTCCATACGTTATTGTATTTAATTCCCTCATCCAAATACATAAATAGCTGGGGCCCAAGCACAGATCCCTGCTATGTGCCACTTGTCAGTGCCTTTCACTCCGAAAATCACCCATTTATTCCAGTCTCGTTAACATTCTCGTAAAACTTCTTTGCACCCTTTCCAGTTTAATAACATCTTTTAATAACAGGGTGACCAGAATTGTAAGCAGTACTCTAAATGTGGCCTTACCAATGTCTTCTGCAGCTGTAACATGATGTCCCAACTCCTCTACTCAATACTCTGGCTGATGAAGGCAAGCATGCCAAACGCCTTCTTTACCATCCTATCTACCTGTGATTCCACTTTCAAGGAATGATGACAACATTTCCCCAGGGCCCTACCATTAATTGTGTAAGTCCTGCCTTAGCTTGTCATACCAAAATGAAACACCTCACATTTATCTGAATTAAACTCCATCTGCCATTCCTCAGCCCGCTGCACCAATTGATCAAGATCCCATTGTACTCTCAGATAACCTTTTTCACTATCCACTATAACATCAATTTTGAAGTCATCTGCAAATTTACTGACGAGTCTCATCCAAATCGTTTATATAAATGACGGCATGGCGGCTCAGTGGTTAGCACTGCTGCCTCACAGCACCAGGAACCCGGGTTTGACTCCATCCTCAGGGAACTGTCTGTGTGGAGTTTGCACATTCTCCCAGTGTCTGTGTGGGTTTCCTCCGAGGGCTGGGGTTTCCTCCCACAGTCCAAAGATGTGCAAGTTAGGTGGATTGGCCACACTAAATTGCCCATAGTGTCCAGGGATGTGTAGATTGGGAGAGATTTAGAGGGTTGGGTCTGGGTGGGATGTTCTGAGGGTCGGTATGGACTTGTTGGGCCAAAGGACCTGTTTCCGCACTGTAGGGATTCTATAATCTATGAACAACAGTGGGCCCAGCAGCGATCCTTGCAGCACACCGCTGGTCACAGGTCTCTAGTCTGAAAAACAATCCTCTATCACTACCATCTGTCTCCTTCCTTTAAGCCAATTTTGAATCCAATTGGCTAGCAGTCCCTGGATCCCATGTGATCTAACCTTACTAACCAGTCTACCATGTGGTACCTTGTTCAAGTCCATGTGGACAACATCTACTGCACTACTCTCATCTGTCTTTTTGGTCACGTTTTCAAAAATCTCAGTCAGATTTGAAAGACATGATTTCCCACACACAAAGCCATGCTGACTATCCCTAATCAGTCCTTGCCTTTCCAAATGCCTGGAGATCCTGTCTCTCAAGAATTTCCTTCAACAACTCATCACTTTCATTATGCTCACAGGTCTGTGGGTCCCAGACATTTCCTCGCAGCCTTTCTTAAATAATGGCGCAACATTAGTGACCTCTAGTCTTCCCTCTTCTCCGCACCCCCAACCCTATACCCCTTCACCACCATCCCACGCTCGCTCCCCTCTCCCCCCTCCCCCCTCCTGCGCTCGCTCCCCCCTCCTGCGCTCGCTCCCCTCTCCCCATCCCGCGCTCGCTTCCCCCCCGCCGCGATCCCGCGCTCGCTCCCCCC
>NW_025979712.1:0-2220 GCF_021869965.1 Rhincodon typus | reverse complement strand
CGTGATGGGATCCGCCGCCTGCGGCCTACCGTGTGCACGTTGTCAGGGTAACCAGGGCCCGCCGTTGTCCCAGCCAGACCCGGATAGTTCTTACTTTTGGGTTTCTCTCTTTCAACGGTTCACTGTCGGGAAAGTGAGTCAGTACTGCACGAATCCGATTAATCGTCTTTAGGAGCAGCTTCCGGTCGTTGCTGTGCGCTCTGGGCAATCTAGTCAGTGTTAGTGTCTGAATAATTTTATTCCTGAAACAAAAAACTCAAATTGCTGCAGAAACTCAGCAGGTCCGTCAACTTCTGTGGGAAGAAAGAAACAGAGTCAACATTTCGAATCCAGTGTGCCTTCCCAGGACTTCTCATGTTTAATTTTGTTCTAAGCATTGTTTTGTCATAAATTATTCCTGCAACCTTCACCAAAATTTGTTTATCCATAGTTTTATTTGCATTAGTTTGATCCTGTCACAACTGGCATAGTTTATTTTGTTGCAATGTTATATACAGAACTGAAGTAGGCCATTCAGCCCCTTGAACCCTTGGTCTGTTTGTGTTTCATATTCCACATTCCCATCTCCCCCAATAATCCCCAATTCCCTTGACTTGCAAGAGTGTGTCAGCCTCTGTTTTAAAATGACACCCACCTCCACTGCTCACCATAAAGAGTCGCCGAACTCGAAACTCTGCTTTTTCCCAAAGGATGCTGCTAGACCTGTTGAGTTTCGCCAGCAATTTCTGTTCTTGTATCACTATCCCTTTATCTGACTTTCAACTCAGTATCAGTTTGCGTTGTAATTTCTCCATATCAATGCCATTTCTTTGTAAATCAAACACCTGAAAGAATTTGGTGGCCAACTCAAGTTCAAATCCCACCTGCTTCAGAGTTGTGTAATAACAACTCTGAACAGGTTGATTAGAAGAATAGGTTAAAATAAAATAAAAGTTGACTTGAGAAAAACAAGGTGATTTGTTCCATTACATCTAATTCCTGAAATCGTTTGTTGAATTTCTGTACTAACGTCCTCAGATGTGCAGCGCATTTTTCTGTGAACTTTCTATGATCTTCTCCCAATTCGGGAAATGTTGCAGCATCTTTTTAATTGGGAGAACCACAGACAGTTTTATTTTGAACGCATTCGCATGCTGACCGTATGTGGATACATGTGATGTTATCCATTCTGGTGAGAGGAATAGAAAGACCACTTACTATCTAAATGGAGATCAGAGTGCTTCGGCGCAGAGGGATCTGGGTATCCCTCATGCATGAATTGCAGAAGACTAGTAATAGGTAATAAGCATGAAATTTATTGCTACTGGAATACAGTATAAAAGTAGGGAAGTGTTGCTGCAAGCATACAAGGCATTAGTGAGACTGAAAACAAAAAATGCTGGAAATCCCATCTGGTCAGGCAGCATCCATAGAGAGAGAGAGCAAGCTAACGTTTCGAGTCTAGTTGACTCTGATGAAGAATCATCTAGACTCGAAACGTTAGCTTGCTCTCTCTCCATAGATGCTGCGTGACCCACAGTGATTTCCAGCATTTTTTTTAGTTTTCAGTGCGGATTCCAGCATCTGCAGTAATTTACTCCCCTATTAATGAGACTGAACCTGGAGTATTGTATATAATTTTGGTCCCCTTACTTGAGGAAGAATGTAGCTGTACAGGAGGCAGATCAGAGGAAATTCACTGGATTAATTCCAGAGATGATAGGCCTGTTTCATGAGGAGAGATTGACAGTTTAGGCTTATATTCTCTGGAGTTTAGAAGAATGAGAGGAGATCTAATTGAGGTGTACAAGATGCTAAAGGGGATTGACAAAGTAGATGTAAAAAGGATGTTTTTTCACGTGGGCCAATCTAGAACAAGAGATCATAGTTTTAGGTTAAGGCTTAGCAGATTTAAAAGATAAATGAGGAGAAATCACTTCTCTCAAAGTGTCATGAATCTGTGGAATTCATTACTCCAGACTGTGGTGGATCCTGGAACATTGAGTAGTTGTAAGGAGGAGATAGAATTTTAATTAGTAGTGCGTTGAAGGGTTATGGGGAGCAGGCAGGAAAGTGGAGCTGAGGCTGAGCGGAGTTCAGCCATGGCCTTATCAAATGGCTCCTGGTTCTTACATTCTTATATGTGCTAAGCCTCTGAGACAACAAGGTGCAGGGCTGGATGAACACAGCAGGCCAAGCAGCATCATAGGAGCAGAAAGGCTGACGTTTCGGGCCTAGACC
>NW_025979711.1:4211-5974 GCF_021869965.1 Rhincodon typus | reverse complement strand
TCCTCCAGATCATTTATGTATATGACAAACAACAGTGGTCCCAACACAGATCCCTGTGGAACACCACTGGTCACAGTTCTCCATTTTGAGAAACTCCCTTCCACTACAACCCTCTGTCGCCTGTTGCCCAGCCAGTTCTCTATCCATCTAGCTAGTACATCCTGGACCCCATGCGACTTCACTTTCTCCATCAGCCTACCATGGGGAACCTTATCAAACGCCTTATTGAAGTCCATGTATATGACATCTACAGCCCTTCCCTCATCTATCAACTTTGTCACT
Organism: Rhincodon typus; assembly: GCF_021869965.1. Taxonomy (NCBI): domain Eukaryota; kingdom Metazoa; phylum Chordata; class Chondrichthyes; order Orectolobiformes; family Rhincodontidae; genus Rhincodon; species Rhincodon typus. The sequence continues at coordinate 5,692 of NW_025979711.1, read as the reverse complement.
TCCTCAAAGAATTCTATCAAGTTGATAAGACATGACCTTCCCTGCACAAAACCATGCTGCCTATCACTAATAAGCCCATTTTCTTCCAAATGTAAATAGATCCTATCCCTCAGTATCTTCTCCAGCAGCTTCCCCACCAGTGACGTCAGGCTCACCGGTCTATAATTACCTGGATTATCCTTGCTACCCTTCTTAAACAAGGGGACAACATTAGCAATTCTCCAGTCCTCTGGGACCTCACCCGTGCTCAAGGATGCTGCAAAGATATCTGTTAAGGCCCCAGCTATTTCCTCTCTCGCTTCCCTCAGTAACCTGGGATAGAGCCCATCCGGACCTGGGGACTTGTCCACCCTAATGCCTTTTAGAATACCCAACACTTCCCCCCTCCTTATGCTGACTTGACCTAGAGTAATCAAACGTCTATCCCTAACCTCAACATCCGTCATGTCCCTCTCGTCAGTGAATACCGACACAAAGTACAGTATACAGTAAATGGCACAATCCACATAGTAACATCAACATACATAGTGATCTGGGTGTACAGATCCACAGTTCCCCGAAGTTGACAACACAAGTGGATAAGGTGGTCAAGGCAGCATGTGGCATGCTTGTCTTCATCAATTGGTGTACAGAATATAAAAATTGACAAGATATGTTGCAGCTATATAAAACTTTAGATAGGCCAAATTTGGAATATTGTGTACAGTTCTAGATGCTACACTGCTAGAAGGATGTGGAGACAGTATGGAAACGGTTTACCAGGATGTTGCCTGGTTTGAGGGTATTAGCTGAGGAGAGATTGAACAAACTTAGCTTGTTTTCAATTGAATGTCGAAGGACAAGGGCTACCTGATAGAGGTTTATAAAATTATGAAAGGCATGGAAAACATGGATAGTCAGAGTCTTTTTCCCAGGGTTGAAATGTCAATTACTACGGGACACAGGTTTAAAGGTGAAAGGGCATAAGTTTAAAGGATATGGATAGGCAAGATTCTTTCAAAAAAAAAGGGAGCTTAAGTGCCTGGAATGTGCTGCCAGGCATGATGGTTGAAGCAGATACAATAGCAACATCTAAAAGGCATCTTGACAGATTTTCGAATAGACAGGGAAGAGAGTTATACGGACTGCAGAGGCAAAACGTTTTTAGTTTAGAAAGGCATTATGTGTCAGTGTAGCCATGGTGAGCTGAAGGGCCTGCTCCCATGCTGTACTGTTCATTGTCGCATTGTCTCTCTGTTCCTACACACCCTGTATTTTATACCGATTACAGATCATACAATGATAGTTTTTACAGCTTTCTGGGGTACTGAATTCTACAAGATACTTAATGCTCAAGGAAGAAATTACGTCAAATGTTTATTAACTGGCACCTAAGGGACCAGGAGTGTACTGATTAATCAAATACTCTGGTTGATTAAGACGTCCATACATTCAATGTAAAAACACATATTACGTAATAGAAACATAATGCAAGGTGAATA
>NW_025979711.1:0-4201 GCF_021869965.1 Rhincodon typus | reverse complement strand
AGCCTTAGTTAAAGATTCCTCTACAAGAAATATCATCATCTTGACATATATCCTGTCAAGGCCCCTCAGAACTTTACATGTTTTAATAACATAATCTCTCATTTTCCTGAGCTTCAATAGATACAGGCCCAACCTTTCCTCAGAACACAACCTTGAAACTTGAAAGGGTTTAGAAAAGATTTATAAGGATGTTGCCAGGGTTGGAGAGTTTGAGCTATAGGGAGAGGATGTATTGGCCGAGGCAATTTTCCCTGGAGTGTCAGACGCTGAGGGGTGACCTTATAGAAGTTTATAAAATGAATAGGGTAAATAGTCAAGGTCTGTTTCCCAGGATTGGGGGTGGGGAGCCCAAAACTAAAGGGCACAGGTTTAAAGTGGTAGGGGAAAGATATAAAAGGGACCTAAGGGGCCACTTGTTCACAGAGGGTGGTGTGTGTATGGAATGAGCTGCCAGAGCAATTACAACATTTGAAAGTACATGAATAGGAAGGGTTTAGAGGGAAATGTGTCAAATGCTGACAAATGGTACGAGATTAATTTAGATATCTGGTCGGCATGAACGAATTGGACCAATGGGTCTGTTTCCATACTGTACATCTCTCTATGACTCTACAGCCCATTAATCCCAGGAATCAATCTAGTGAAACTCTTTGAATGACTTCCAATACCAGTAATATAAAGGCCAACATTCATTTGCTTTTCTTATGCTGTACCTGTATGCTAGCCATTGTGATTCAAATGCATCTCTCTAAAGCAATATGCAGTCTCACTCCATTTTAAAAAAATTGCTTTCCTTTATTTGCACTAAAGTGGATAAGTGACACGGTCTCAGACATTCTCAACACAGAAGGGTGCCATTTGGCCCATCGTGTCTACACTTGTCAAAGATGTGACTGCACGAGTTACATTTTACAACTTCTGGCCTAAAACCCTGGATGCTATAGCAACACAAATGAACATCTAATTACAGTTTAAATATTTTGAGAATTTCTGACTCAGTAACTCATTCAGGCATTCAATTTTAGACACCCAACACCCTCTGGACCATAAATAAATTCTCAATTCACATCTTAGCCTTCTACCTCTTACCTTAAATCTATGAACCCTGGTTACTGACCCCTCCACTAATGAAAAAAAAAATCACTGCCCTAATTACCCCATCTATGCCCCTCATCCTTCTACATCTCTACCATGTTGTCTCTGAACCTCATTGGTCCAAGAAAAATAATCCCAACCTATTAAGTCTTTCCCATAGCTCAGATTTAGGGGAGGCGATGACCTAGTGGTATTATCACTGGACAGTTAATCCAGAGACCCAAATAATGTTCTGGGGACCAGAGATCGAATCCCGCCATGGCAGATGGTGGAATTTGAATTCAATAAAATATCTGGAAATAAGAATCTAATGATGACCACAAATCCATTGTCGATTGTCAGAAAAACCCATCTGGTTGACTAATGTCCTTTAGGGAAGGAAATTGCCATCTTTACCTAGTCTGGCCTACAGGTGACTCCAGACCCACAGCAATTTGGTTGACTCTCAACGGTCCTCTGGGAAATTAGGGATGGGCAATAAATGCTGCCTGGTAGCAACACCTTCATCCTGTAAATGAATAATGAGTAAAAGAAAAAGATCCTCCAGCCAGGCAGTGTCCAGGTAAATCTCCTCTGCTCGCTCGCTAATGCAATCACATCCTTCTGCAATGTGGGGAACAGAGCTGGACGCAGTACTCCAATTGTGGCCATTGCAGTGTTTTAAATAGTTATAGCATAACCTCCCTATTCTTGTATTCTATGTTTCAGCTAATAAAGACTAGTGTCCCAATGCCTTCTTAGCATTTTTTCTTCCTGTCCAACAACCTTCAGGGATCTTCACCACGTTTCACTGTCTTACTTTTCAGTGTAATCTCTAGTCTTATTAGCCGTCCCCAATTGCATGACCTCAATTTTCCAGGCTGTATTCATTTTTCACTGTACTACTTACTTATTCAGTCCACTATATATCCTCCTACATAGCATACAGCTATCCTCCCTATTTACACTCTACCAATTTCCATGTCATTCTCAAACTTCGTGATCACATTCCTTACATTTACATCGAAATCATTAATGTGCACTAGAAACAGAAAGGACCACAGCACCAAGCCCTGAAGAATCGACCAGAAACAGACTTCTCGTCACAGAAATATCCTTTTACCATTACTGCCAGCTTCCAACCTGTCAGCCAATTTTAGATCCAACATACCACTGGTTTCAGATCTCATGGACTCTTTCTTGACCAACCTGCCATGACAGAACTTAACAAAAGCCTAGCTAAAATCACACAGACCACACCAAATGCATTACACTCATCAACACTCCAGGCTACCACCTCAAAATGTCAATCAAATTTGTCAAACACAACCTTTCCTTAATAAATTCATATTGCCAATCCCTGAATAATCTGTCTTTTGCGAGTGCAGGTATATTCTGTCGCTCAGAATTTTTTCTAATCAGTTCCCCACCACTGGGATTAAACTGACTGGCCTGTAATTTCCTGGTGTAACTCTTTCTTCTTTTTGTTCTAAATAACAGGACAACGTTAAAAGTTATCCAAACTTCTGGTACCTCACTTGTGGCCAAAGAGGATATCCCTGATATCTCCTCCCTAAACGGCCTGGAATACATCCAATCCAGATCTGTAGATTTATTCACTTTTAACACTGCTGAGCACACTCTTCCCTCCTTTCTGTTGATATCTTCCAATATTTCACAGTTCTCCATCCTGATGTCCACACCTGTGTTGTCCATATCCATACTGAAGACAAAGTATTCATTGAGGACTGTGCCCACAACTTATAGTTAACAAATATTTAATATTATTCACATATATTTTAAAAATCCTTTTGTTTTCCTTTTTTCTACATGACAATATTTTCTCATGCACTCCTGTAGTTTTTCTAATTTACTTTAAGATCACACTGTACATTTTATATTCCTCTAGGGTCTTTGCCATGGTAAGCTATTTTCTCCCACCCATTAGTCCTAACTCTCATTTTCTTTGACATCCAGGGTTTTCCTGCCTGGGTCTCGCCCTTGCAGGCACAAATTTAATCTGTGCTTTTGGTATTTCCTCAATGAATGCTTCCTACTGCTCTGACAGTTTTATCTGCAAGTAGCTGCTCCCAGCCCACCATTACCAAATTGGTATTATAGAATCATACAGTAGAGGAGGTCCTTTGACCCATCAAGCCTGCACTGACAAAAAGCTACTCTAAATCTACATTAGCTCCATTTCCCAGCACTTGGCCCATAGCACTATCATAGTAAAATTAATATTTCCTCAATTAAGAACTTTTATTCCCAGCCCATCCTTACCTTTTCCATAACTAACCTAAATCTAACAAAGTTGTAGTCACTATCTCCAAATGCTTCCCTATATGCGTTCCATCTGCACAGGCTCGATCTCCCCAGGTAACAGGTCCAGAACTGCCCCTCCCTTTCTGGATTAAAATCACTCTTCCAGGTTCAACTGCAGAATTTTGTTCCATCTCTACTTTGTACTCTGGAACTATTCTAGATAATATTTGGGTACTTAAAATCCCCATTACTGTACTTACACTTCTCTGAACCTGGATTACATATTTGTTCCCGTCTCTCTCCCTGACTGTTTGGGGGCCTAAAATACATACCCAGTGTATGACCCTTTTGTGTTTTTCATTTCCACCCATATGGCCTCATTTGATGATCCTTCCAAGCTATCACCCTTCCTCACTGCTATAAAATAGATTCCCTACTCAACATTGCAATATCTCCTTCCTCTTCTATTTCCTTCGCTAACTTGTCTGAATATCCTATAACCAGGAATGCAGAGTTGCCAATCCTGCCCATCTTTCAACCAAATCTTAGTCACAGCTATATCATACTCCAATGTGGTCATCTGTACCCGCAGCTCATCTCGCTTATTTCTCAGGCTCCTTGCAATGAAACATATCCCACTTAGCCTTGCTAAACTCAACTCTCTGATTTAGCCCGTATTTCCTCTGTCTTCCAGGGTCACACTGTTTCAATTTATAATTCCATCCTAGCTTCTCCCCTCTCTGAACTACTTGTCAGGATCCCATCCTTGTCAATTGAGTTTAAATCCACCCCAGTAACATTGGCAATCCTCCAAGCAAAGATGTTTGCTCTGTTTTTATTTAGATAAAAGCTGTTTGATCTG
>NW_025979710.1:5590-5975 GCF_021869965.1 Rhincodon typus | reverse complement strand
CTTTCTCCTTGCCCCCTAAACCCCCCCACCCAAACCACCCCGCACCCTCACTTCCTCCCTCCCTGACCCCCTCCCCGTTCAGCTCAGAGTCCCCCTGGATGCCTGCATCACCAACTGGAACTGGCTGAATCAGAACACCTCCAGGTTGATGAAGAAAGTCGCTCACAATCCCAACATACAGTGTCCGACCAACATTGTCCCCGGATCCTTCTTCCCCGGAATTGGGATCGCCGTATTCCGGAGCAGTGGTGAGTCTCTGGGACCCTGTGATCACCCTCAACTCCCACTCCCCCCTCAACCCCTCCCCTCAGACAGCCCTTCCACTACCGTGACTGGGAGAGGGGTGGGGGGGAGTGTGGGGTTTGGGGTAGAGGAGGGTGGGGGG
>NW_025979710.1:3691-5490 GCF_021869965.1 Rhincodon typus | reverse complement strand
GGGGGGAGGGGAGGTGAGGGACTTGAGCTGCAGTTACAACATGGGAAGAGGTGGAGGCCACTCAGCCCGGTTGAGCCATAGGGATGATACTGCCCTGAACGGGGGTGGAGGGGTGGACACTCGGCCCATCTAGTCCGTGCCGACAAGCGGATGCCCTTCCCAATCCCGTCCTCCTGCCCTCGTAGAACCTGGTATCATATCCCTCAGTGCCACCTCCTCCCACCGCCCCCGCCCCCGCCCCCCCTCCGAAACCTAACCCCCTCCAAATCCTTTCACCCCATTGGCCTCCAGAAATATATCGGGCTGGGTGGGGCGTTAGAACGATGAAGTGCCCCTCATTGCGTTCGGAGATAATCGTGAGATCATGGAGTGCAGAGGAGGCCCTTCGGCCCACAGGGCCTGTACTGCCATTGGGGAATGCGCGCGGGGGCAATTGGGGGGAGTGGGGGTTGGGGGCCAGTAGTTGCTTCCCTCACCACCCCCACCCCAAGCTCCCAGAGATTTGTCCCTCAAGCCAAACACTTTCAAACATGTAAACCACGACCCCCGCCCTCCCTCTGCTGTCATGGGATCTTGCTGTGCGCACCACTTCCCATGTTGAAACAGCGACGGTGCTACCACAGAATAAAGGGGACGGGCTCCTCATTGGCCGTGAGGAACCTTCGAGGGTGTGTGTGGTGGGTGGAGTGGGTGGGGGGGGGGGGGGGAGGGGAGGGGAGCGCGGGGGGTTTGACGTGGAAGGGGTGGGGACCAGCGCCAGTGAAATGCAGACATTCGGCTCTCACCTCGATGTCTCTGTGGTTCCCCTCCCCTCCACCCCCCACCCCCCCACGCCGCCGCCACCAGACGTGGTGAACGAGGCTGAACCACAGGCGGAAGGCTGGACCCTCAGCTTCGAGGCCACGATCCGCCCAACGAAACACACCGGCCTCATCATGGCCTTGCTGACGGCACAGTACGATCCCATGGTCAAGCTGCAGTTCTCCCTCCAGGACCATCATGAGGTGAGCGTTTTACGCGGAGGTGGCAAACTGTGAACAGAGTGGGGGGTGCGAGCGCAGAGGGTCTATCTGAGATGGGAGGTGCTGGCCAGGAACCGCGGGCCCAGCTCTCTCTCTCGTGGCGCCCCCAACCCCCCCCCCCCCCCCCCCCAACTCTATGGCCGAATAGCCTCCAGACAGCAGGAGGAGAGACTTAATCAAATGACGAGGGGACCCTGACCAGAGGGACACAGATGGAAGGGGAGAGGGGAAGGAGTTTGAATTAATACAATGGCAGGTCATTGCAACTATCTGCCCAGATGGGGTTAGAATCAATAGGATCGTTCAATAAAGGGGCAAAGCCTGAAATCAAACAACTTGGGGCAAAAAAATAAACAATGGAGTAGGCCATTCAGCCCCTCGAGCCTGTTCCACCAATTCAATAAGGATGACATGGTGCCTCAGTGGTTAGCACTGCTGCCTCATGGCGCCAGGGGCCCGGGTTCAATCCCACCCTCGGGTGACTCTCTGTGTGGAGTTTGCACATTCTCCCCGTGTCTGCGTGGGTTTCCTCCGGGTGCTCCGGTTTCCTCCCACAGTCCAAAGATGTGCAGGTTAGGATGGGTTGGCCGTGCTAAATTGTCCCATAGTGCTCAGGGATGTGCAGGTTAGGGTGGATTGGCCGTGCTAAATTGTCCCGTAGTGCCCAGGGATGTGCGGGTTAGGGTGGATTGGCCGTGCTAAATTGTCCCGTAGTGCCCAGGGATGTGCGGGTTAGGGTGGATTGGCCGTGCTAAATTGTCCCGTAGTGCCCAGGGA
>NW_025979710.1:900-3591 GCF_021869965.1 Rhincodon typus | reverse complement strand
GCAGGTTAGGGTGGATTGGCCGTGCTAAATTGTCCCATAGTGCCCAGGGATGTGCGGGTTAGGGTGGGTTGGCCGTGCTAAATTGTCCCGTAGTGCCCAGGGATGTGCGGGTTAGGGTGGATTGGCCGTGGGAAATGTGGGGTTACAGGGGGTTAGGTCTGGGTGGAATGGTCTTTGGAGGGTTGGTGTAGAGAGTCTGAAAATCTGTAGCTGAACTCTTTGCTGAACAAAAATGATCTATCTTAGGTTTAACGTTAAAAAACGGATCCATTATCTACTGCTGTTTGTGGAAGAGAGTCCTGGACCTCTACGTGTGTCAGAGTGTCTCCTAACATCTCTCCAGAGCGGTCTGGCCCTAATTCTCAGACTATCCCCCTGGTTCTAGAATCCCCAACCAGTGGGAACAGTTTATCTTTATAAACTCTTGTCTACTCCTGTTAATATCTTGAAGACTTCGATCAGGTCACCCCTTAATCTTCTAAAGTGCAGGGAAAACAGGCCTTGTGTATAATCTCTCCTCGTTACGTAACCCCCTGAAGCCCAGGTATCATTCTACATTGTACTCCTTTTCTGAAGGTGTAGTGTGAATTGATATGGGCAGAGCCAATGTCCAGTTGACAAAGAGAGGGGCGTGCTTTCGTGATGAGCGCGGTCGGCCAGATTGGAGCCAACTCTAGCAAACGCGTCTAACGCTTAACACTCCCCGCCTCTCCCGCCCCCCACCCCCACAACCCCCAAAACCTCCCGACGTTCCTCAGCATTTCCGCCTGGACCTGGGAGACTCCACAATTATTAACATGGCTGGCCCAGCGAGACTGTGCGATGGGCAGAGGTTGACTCTGAGTGTTTCGGAGACGGAGGTGAGGTTACAGATCGGGGACCAGGTGGCCAGCCATCCAGTCGAAGCCAGAGACTTTGCAGCGTTGAGGACATCGTGGGTCAGTCATCAGCCTGTGCTGTTCCTGGGAGGCCTCCCAGGTAAGAATCAGAACACCCCACTCCCACCAGCCAACCACCCCACCCACCCCAGTCCCCACACCCTCACAGCCCTCCCAACCCACAATCCTGACTCCTTGGACGGGGGTGGGGAGGGGGGCGGAGGTGGGATTACATCCGTTCGGAAAGGGATAGGACAAGAAAGAGGTCGTTCGGCCCATCAAGTCTGCTCCGCCACTGAAGGGGATCACCGTTCTCCTGCCTTTTTACCCGTGATTCCCAGAAACACTAAACAGCAGTTGCTGGAGAAGATCAGCAGGTCTGGGAGCATCTGTGGAGAGAGAGAGAGAGAGACAGAGAGAGAAATAGTCCAGTGACTCTTCTTCAGAAAAGGTTCACAATCTGTCTCTCTCAGCCTTGGATATAGTCAATGACCCAGCCTCGACAGCCCTCTGCAGTGATGAATTCACTACAGGAGCCTTACTTTCAGTTTAAAGGAGTAGAGGAAGCTTTACATTCAGTGTAGAACAGTGAGGTGGCTGGTGCAGAGTCGATGGGCTGAAGAGCCTCTTTCTGTGCTGCAGAGCTCCACAACTCAGTGTCAGAGAGAAAAATCATTTCCTCAGAGTGGCGGAGGGGTGTGTGTCTGAGTGAGAGTGCAAGACAGTGTTTCTTTTATTCCTAATGAGTGTCACTGACCAGGCATTTATTGCCCATCCCTAATTGCCCAGAGTCACTCACATGGGCTGTGGGTCTGGAGTTACATGTAGGCCAGACGAGTTAAGGATGGCAGTTTCCTTCCCGAAAGGACATTAGTGAACCAGATGGGCTTTTCCCCCAATGATTGGCAACTGTTATTAGATTCTTAATTCCAGATATTTTTATTGAATTCAATCTCCACCATCTGCTGGGGCAGGATTCGAACCCAGGCCCCCAGAACATTATCAGGGTCACAGGATTAACAGTCCAGCAATAGTACCATGAGGCCATCACTCTACCCTCTGCATGTGAGACAGTGTGTGTGGGAAAATGTGAGCAAGTCAGTGTGTGAGAGTGTGTGTGAGAGCGTGAGTGAGTGTGTGCGTGTGTGTGTGAGCGTGAGAATGTGTGTGTGTGTGTGAGAGAGTGAGTGTGTGTGTGTGAGAGTGACTGTGTGTGTGTGTGACTGTGTGTGTGAGAGTGAGTGTGTGAGTGAGTGAGTGAGTGTGTGTGTGTGAGAGTTTGTGTGCGTGTGTGTGTGTGTGTATGTGTGTGAGCATGAGAGTGTGCGTGCGTGTGTGTGTGTGTGTGTGAGTGAGTGAGTGTGTGTATGTGTGTGAGCGTGAGAGTGTGCGTGTGTTTGAGCATGAGAGTGTGTGTGACTGTGTGTGTGTGAGTGTGTATGTATGTGTGAGTGAGTGTGTGTGAGTGAGTGTGTATGTGTGTGAGCGTGAGAGTGTGCATGTGGGAGTGAGTGTCTATGTGTGTGTGTATGGATGTGTGTGTGTGGGAGTGTGTGTGTGTGTGTGTCAGTGAGTGAGTATGTGAGAGTGTATGTGTGCGTGAATGTGAGCGAGTGTGTGTGTGTGAGTAAAAAGGTGTGAGCGAGTCAGTGTGTGTGCATGTGTGTGAGTAAGTGAGTGAGTGTGAGAGTGTGGGAGTGAGAGTGTGTCAGTATGTGTGTATAAGTGTGAGTTTATGTGTGTGTAAGTGTGAGCAAGTGCGTGTATGAGTGAGAGGGTGACAGTGTTTGTGAGCGAGTCAGTGTGCGTGGCT
>NW_025979710.1:0-890 GCF_021869965.1 Rhincodon typus | reverse complement strand
GGGTGACAGTGTTTGTGAGCGAGTCAGTGTGCGTGGCTGTGTGTGTGTGTGAGAGAGTGTGTGCGTGTGTGTGAGTGTGTGTGTGTGTGAGTGCGTTTGTGAGAGAGAGTGTGTGTGTGTGTGTGTGTGTGAGTGTGAGTGAGTGAGTGTGTGTTGGGGGTGGGGGAGGACCAGATGATGGGGATGAAAGGAAGGCTGGGGGTGAGGGGGTGAGTGGGCTGAGACGAGGGTCTGACCGAGACGGAGCCGTGGGAAAACCTGACCATTGTTTCGCTCTCCTTGTTGTTGCAGACGTTGAGAAACTGGGTTATTCCTGGTATCTTTACTCGGGCTGTATGCAGGACATCCGTCTGCAGGGTGAAACGGTGGATTTTAACCAGGCCTGGTACAAACACAACGCCATCTCTTCGCACAGCTGCCCAGCTCCTCACCCCTCACAGATCACGCAGATGGAGTTTCACTAACATGCAATGCTCCATCCATCAATTCACGAGGTTCCTTGAGCCAGTCGGCTCTGTGTTTCCTCTGACAGCATTCGACCACCCTGTAGCTACAGCAACACCCTCACCCTCACCCTCACTCCCACCGCCTCACCAATAAAACTCTTGCAAAATGCTCTCCTTTCACTGTCGTCATTTCTTGCCGCCCGAAGAGACTGAGGAGGCCATTCAGCCCCACTGCTCCTGCGCTCGCTCTCTGAAACCGAACAGAGGAACCGGCCCATGTTCTTCCCCTGTTCCTGAGGGTCTCCTGCTGGGACTGGGGGGAATGTCCAAGCGGCTCACCACCGCGTCGTCCCGCTCCACGGACCTGGAGTTGAAGGCTGAGGCCAGAGCAGGAACTAGGATGCTGCCTGGCTTAGAGAGTATGAGCTATAAGGGGAGGCTAGA
>NW_025979709.1:4406-5976 GCF_021869965.1 Rhincodon typus | reverse complement strand
GTAACCGTACAGGGTCAGTGTTTATTCAGCAGGGTAAGGGTCACTCGTTGTGATGCTTTACTGTTAGAACAGCAACTCCACATTGCAACATTGTGCAATGCCCCCACCTGATTGCTCCTTGTGCAACCCCTTGTCTTGTGTAACAGCTCAGCATGGTGCAACCCCGTGTGGTTTCAGGAACGACAGCGTGGAGTGCAATAGTTCCATGTGGTTCGACCTCAACCGCCAGTCCCGCCCCGTGATCGCGCAGGGCAATACTGTCGGGCCTGTGGTGGTTACAAGGTCAGAGGGTACACAGATATCTCCATTGGGGGACAGTTGCGTGTGATGATTGGACGTTGAGAGAGAGGCACGACCTTGCTGAAGGTGAGGGTTTATCCGCGTCTCTGGGGTCAACGAACGTTGGTCGTAGAGCTCTGATGAAGAGTCATCTGGACTTGAAACGTTAGTTTGCTCTCTGTCCACGGATGCTGCTGGGGGATTTCCAATAGTTTTTTCGTTTTCAGCACAGATTCCAGCACCTACAGTAATTTGCGCCTATAAATACATTGGAAGTGGTTCACTGGATCGCTACTGAGAATGAGCTAGGGAATAGATTAGACACACTGGGCTTGTTCCCACTCGAGTTTAGTGGGTAAGGGGCGACCTGACTAAAGAGTAGAAGATCCCGAACAGAAACCGAAAGAACTGCAGATGCTGTCGACAGAAGTTGCTGGAAAAGCTCAGCAGGTCTGGCAGCATCTGTGGAGAGAAATCAGAGTTAACGTTTCGAGTGATATCGGTTCTGAGGAAGGGTCACCGGACCCGAAACGTCAACCCTGATTTCTTTCTGCAGATGCTGCCAGGCCTGCTGAGTTTTTCCGGGAATTTCTGTTTCTGTTTAAGGTTCTGGACGATCTGGACAAGGTGGATGTGCGTGTGTGTGTGCGTGTGCGTGTGTGTGTGTTATAAAGTGAGCCATCGCCCTTTCAGGACAGAGAGTGGGTCATGTAACTTTGATCCTTTGTCCCTCAGAAGGTGGAGGTGAAGGGCCACTGAATATTTTTAAGGTAGCGATGGATAGATTGTTTTCAGGGGATCAAACCTCAGCAGGGGAATCTGAATTACAATCAGAGCAGCTACAGTCTTCTTGAAAGGTGCAGCAGATGTGACAGACTCTAATGCCACTGTGGGTCACTCACGGTGTAAGGGTGCAGAGCCAGCAGGTTAAGGTGTTGCAGTGGTTCAGACCAGGCAACCGTCCCACTCTCGGATACACAGGGATAATTCCCAGACAGATGGATATACTGCTGCTGCCACAATACAATGCACCTTCCAGTCCTGGAGCAGCTCTCGAACCCAGAGCGTTTTTTTAAAAAAAAACCCAAAGAACAGCAAACACCAGCACGGTGGCTCAGTGGTTAGCGCCAGGGACCCGGGTGCGATCCCACCCTCGGGCAACTGTCTGTGTGGAGTTTGCACGTTCTCCGTGTGTCTGCGTGTGTTTCCTCCCACAGTCCAAAGATGTGCAGGTTAGAGTGGATTGGCCAGGCTAAATTGTCCCGTAGTGTCCAGGGATGTGCAGGTTAGG
>NW_025979709.1:166-4396 GCF_021869965.1 Rhincodon typus | reverse complement strand
TCCAGGGATGTGCAGGTTAGGGCGGATTGGCCGTGCTAAATTGTCCCATAGTGCCCAGGGATGTGCAGGTTAGGGCGGATTGGCCATGCTAAATTGCCCCATAGTGTCCAGGGCTGTGCAGGTTAGGGTGGATTGGCCGTGCTAAATTGTCCCATAGTGCCCAGGGATGTGCAGGTTAGGGTGGATTGGCCGCAATAAATTGCCCCATAGTGCCCAGGGATGTGCGGGTTAGGGTGGATTGGCCATGGGAAACGCAGGGTTACAGGGATAGGGTGGGGGGGTGGTCTAGGTATGGTGCTCTTTGAAGGATTGGTGTGCACTTGACAGGCTGAATGGCCTGCTTCCATGCTGTAGGGATTCTATGAAAGAAAAGAACTGTGCAGATACTAGAAAAGTCAGCAAAGAGAAACAGAAATTGCTGGGCAAACTCAGCGGGTCTGGCAGTGTCGGTGGAGAGAGAAAGCAGGATTAACATTTCGGGTCCAGTGACCCTTCTCCAGAGCTGACTGAGCTGGGAAAAGGTTGGTGTATTAAAGAAGGTGGGGGGCGCTGGAGGGGAGGAGTAAATGATAGGTGGAGATGGGGTGCAGGGAAAGGGAGGAAAACAGTTGGGCCGACAAAGGAATGGGTAATGGGAGGGCGGGGGGGGTGGATAACCGCATATGGGGACCATTGGTAGCTGTCAGTGAGTTGCATTTGGTGCCCAGGGACAGGTACAGTGCCCACAAGGCACTGCCTTTACCAGAGTGTAACAGCACTTTGCTCCTGTCATCTCGAGCCCTGAGGCTGCTGGTGGGGTTCATTGAGAGGTTTGAGGTGTTACGCACTGGGCTGTTTCCAGGCCAGTCAGTTCCTGCCTGGTTCTGTTTTGTTACCGGATCAGAGGGAAGCACATTTCAGGAAGTAGTTTGTGTCAGTAAGCGCACGCGCACACACACACACAAGTTGGAGAGGACAGCATCGATGTAGCACGCACACACCAGCATTAACAATGACCCAGGGAAACTGTAAAACCCCCAACTTTATCAGCTCATTTCACAGACCTGTATACCCCTGGTATGCACCGATCTCCATCAAACAGGGCGATTACTACATCCCAAAGTTATAATCCCCTGACATCCTGGGGAGGTGGGGGGGTGTGTGTGTCAGTATTTACAGAGAGTCCCCGGGGGTGTGTGTGTCAGTATTTATCTGAGACCCCTCTCCTCCCTCACACAGAGACGCCACTGTCTCTCTCGGTGTCTGATATCGTGTCCTCTCTGTGTCTGATACAGTCTCCTCTGTCTGTCTCTCTCTCTCTCTCTCTTTCCCACTCTGTCTCTTCCCCTCTCGCCTTCCCTCTGTTAGAGACTCTCTCTGATACACTCCCTCCCACTGTCTGTCTCTCCTTCCTTCTGTTTCTCTCTCTCTCTCTGAAGTGACAGCTGGGGTGCACTTTGGGACCAGCGACTATAGTTCTAGTAATTTTAAAATAGTTATGGAGAGGGATAAAACTGGTCCACAGGTTCAACTTCTAAATTTGGGCCAGGCAAATTTTGATGGAATTAGACAGGAGCTTACAGGGGTTGATTGGAGTAGTTTGTTTGCAGGCAAAGGGACCTCAGACAAGTGGGAGGCCTTTAAAAGTGTGATAGTGAGATTTCAACATCTGTATGTTCCTGTGAGGGTGAAGGGCAAGTTTGGCAGGAGTAGGGAACCCTGGATGACAAGTGATATTATAGCTTTGACATGAAAAAAGAAGAAGGCATGGCTCAGGAACAGGCAGCTGGGATCAAGGGAATCCCTGGAGGTATATAGAGGATACAGGAGTTTACTGAAGAAGAAAATCAGGAGAGCGAGAAAGGGGCATGAGATAGCTTTGGCTGAGAAGATTAACGTGAATCCAAAGAGATTCTATAAGTACATTAAAGGAAAAAGAATAACTGGAGAGAGCATACGACCCCTCAAGGACCAAAGTAGACATGTATGTGTGGAACTGCTGGAAATGGGTGAGGTCCTCAATGAATATTTCTCCTCTTAGTTTTCCGTGGAGAAAGACATGAAGACTTGGGAACTTGGGGAAGTTAAAGGTGATATCTTGGGGACAGTCCATATCACAGCAGAGGTGGTGTTGGAAGTATTGGAATCTGTGAAGGTGGATAAATCTCCTGGTACTGACCACAGATATATCCAAGAGGCTAGCGAGAAATTGAAGGGATCCTGGCTGATATATCTGCATCATTGTTAGCCACAGGTGAGGTCCCGGAATACTGGAGGGTAGCGAATGTTGTGCCCTTGTTCAAGAAGGGCTGCAAAGAAAAAACTGGGAATTACAGACCAGTCAGCCTAACATCTGTGGTAGGTAAGTTACTTGAGAAGATTCTGAGGGACAGGATATACATGCATTTTGAAAGATAGGGTTTGATTAAGAGTAGTCAAGCATGGCTTTGTGCGTGGGAGATCATGCCTCACAAATTTGTTCAAGTTATTTGATGAAGTGACCAGGAAGCTGGATGAGGGCAGGACGGTAGATGTAGTCTATATAGATTTCAGTAAGGTCTTTGATAAGGTTCCACATGGTAGGCTGCTCTGGAAGGTTATATCACATGGAATCCAGGAAAAGCTGACAAATTGGATACACAATTGGCTTGATGGTAGGAAGCAGAGAGTAATAGTGGAAGGATGCTTGTCGGGACTGGAGGCCTGTGACTAGTGGTATGCCTCAGGGGTTGGCACTAGGCCCATTGCTGTTTGTTATCTATAGCAATGATTTGGATGGGAATGCACAAGGCATGAAAGTAAGTTTGCAGAAGACACTAAAATAGGCGGTATCATGGACAGTAAGGAAGGTTACCATAAATTGCAGCAGGATCTTGATCAGCTGGGGAAGTGAGCCAAGAAATGGCAACTGAAGTTTAATATTGATAAGTGTGAGGTGTTGCATTTTGGAAAAACAAATCAAAGTAGGAGTTTCATGGTGAATGCTAGGGGCTTACAGAGTATAGTGGAACAGAGGGACCTTGGAGTTCAGGTGCACGGTTCTCTGAAAGTGGAATCACAGGTAGACAGGACAGTGAAGAAGACTTTTGGCACACTGGCCTTCATCAGTCAGGGCATTGAGTATAGAAGTTTGGAAGTTATGTTGCAGTTGTACAGGATGTTGGTGAGGCCGCACTTGGGAGTATTGTGCTCAGTTTTGGTCAGGAAGGATGTTATTAAACTGGAAAGAGTACAGAAAAAAATTACAAGAATGTTACAGGGACTGAGTTACAGGGAGAGGTTGAACAAGCTAGGGATCTTTGGAGTGTAGGAGACAGAGGGCTGATCTTACAGAAGTGTATAAGGTCATGAGAGGCATGGATAGGGTGAATACACTCAGTGTCTTTCCCAGGGTTGGGGAAATTGAGGATTAGAGGGCATCAGTATAAGGTAAGAGGAGAAAGAATACATGGGAACCTGAGGGGCAAATTTTTTTTACACAGATGGTGGTACGCATATGGAATGAGCTGCCAGCGGAAGTGGTCAAGGCAGGTACATTAACAATATTTAAAAGGCATTTGGATAAATACATGGATAGGACAGGTTTGGAAGGATATGGGCCAAGTGCAGGGGAATGGGGTTAGCGTGGATGGACATTTTGATCAGCATGGACACATTTGGGCCGAAGGGCCTGTCTCCGTGCTGTAGGACTCTATGACTCTGATACACTGTCTCCTCTCTATCTCTCTCTCCCTCCCTCCCTCCCTGCATTAGAGTCTTTCCCCCTCTCTGTTAAAACCCATCCCCTATCTCTCTCTCCCTCCCTCCCTCTGTTAGAGTCCCTCTCTCTGTTAAACCCCCCACCCTCTCTCTCTCCCTCTGTTAAGCACCCACTCTCTCTCTCTCCCTCCCTCCCTCTTCTAAAACGTCCCTCCCTCCTTCCCTCTGTTACAGTCTCTCCCCACCCCCGTTACAGCCTCTCTCTATCTCCCCTCCCTCTCTGTTACACTCTCTCCTTCCCTCCCTCTGTCAAAGCCCCTCTCTCCTTCCCTCCCTCCCTCTGTCACAGCCCTCTCTCCTTCCCTCCCTCTGTCACTCTCTCTCTCTCTCTCCCCCTGTTACACAGTTTCCCTTCCCCCTGTTACTCACACTCTCTCTCTCTCTCTCTATTACACACACTTTCTGTTACACAGTCTCTCTCTCCCTGTTACCCTGTCCCTCTCTCTCTCTCTGTATCACACTCTCCCTGTTACCCTGTCCCTCTCTCTCTCT
>NW_025979709.1:88-156 GCF_021869965.1 Rhincodon typus | reverse complement strand
TCTCTCTGTATCACACTCTCCCTGTTACCCTGTCCCTCTCTCTCTCTCTCTGTATCACACTCTCTCTG
>NW_025979709.1:0-78 GCF_021869965.1 Rhincodon typus | reverse complement strand
TCTGTATCACACTCTCTCTGTTACCCTGTCCCTCTCTCTCTCTCTCTATCACACTCTTCCTGTTACCCTGTCCCTCTC
>NW_025979708.1:2414-5976 GCF_021869965.1 Rhincodon typus | reverse complement strand
CGCTATTTTGAAAGTAGCTTTCTTAAAGGGAACGCGAACCCTCTTCAATATGTATCTGACAGAGACGTACTAACGCCGAAAACTTGTTTGATGTCCCGCAAGATATTCAACTCCTGGGAGACGTTTGTTGAGGGCTGATCAACATTATAATTTTTCATAGTTTCGGGTGACACGATGGATGGGATCGTATTGTTCTGAATAGATTAGAAAATTAACACATACTCAGGGATTGACTCTGATGTAGACACAAGTTTGGACACTGTGAGCAACAAGGGTTCAAACTGTGAAAAGGCAGTAATGGGGTGCAAGGAACATTTCAATTTCGTCTCCCTTTATTAGTGAAAAGTACGGCATGATGGCAGTTTTATGAATGAGTGAATGAAATGCGGTAATAGTAAACACAGTACGCTAATGAGTGGTCAGTAAAGTTATGAATGAATGAGAGCGCGAGAGTGGTCATATGGAGCGCTTGTGGGTGCATTCGTAAAGAGGATCTTTCGTACAACAGTAAAGAGGCTTATGATATAGTGTCACACAAAAACCACAGTAAAGGATATTTTAAGGCGTTTGACCCTGCATTACTAAAGAACGCCAGCCAGACTCCGGAAGCCTTGTTAAGTGCTAACCGACATGATTAAACAGGGCAGACCACAGGATATTCAGGGGCAAAGGTTATAAGATAAGCAAGTGACCACATGAGCGAACGGGTACCGCGTGTTTGAATCCGACTGGTAAATATGTGATACACAACCATTTGATCTAACTGACTGCCTAGTTAATTGAAAATCGGAGGAACTGCAGATGCTGCAAATCAGGAACAAAAACAAAATTGCTGGAAAAGCTCAGCAGGTCTGGCAGCATTTCTGAAGGCCAAAACAGTTAACGTTTCGGGTTTCTGTACAGGGTACTCTTTGTTTTGGATTATTTACAGGGGGCTCTGTTTTAGGGTTCCTTTACAGAGGTCTCTGTGTTTTATGGTTCTCTGTCTTTTACATTTTACTTCCCGAGGGACCTTTCTGAGCTTTTATTTGAAGGGGTCTCTGTGCTTGAGTGTATTGACAGGGGGCTCTTTTTCGCGTTTGTTTAAACGAGATTCTGCGTCGGAGATTACTTACAGAAGGCTTTGTGTTTCATGGTTCATTTACAGGGATATCTATGTTTTAGGCATTATTTATAGTGAGCTCCGTGTTTTACAGTTAATTGAAAGGGGTCTCTGTCTTCGAGTTTCTGTACGGGGGCTGTGTGCCTTCGGGTTTCTGTACCGGAGACTGTATGTCTTCGGTTAGGAGTAGGTCTGAAACGAGGTTCGGTTTAGGACTAAGGCTATGGTTAGTGTAGGGATGAGGCTTGCGTTATATGGCTGAGGGTAGGTGTTCGGGCTGAGGCGAGAGTTAGAGGTGAGTTTCGGGTCAGCGTTGGAACTGAAGGTTATGGTTTGGGTTAAGCCTGAGGTTAGGATTTGGGCTGAGGTTGGACTTAGGGTTCACATGAGGGTTAGCGTTCGGGCTGAATCTCGGGGTAGGGTGACGGCTAGCGTTATTTCTGAGGGTAGTATGGAAGAAAGCAGCTTCGCACACCCAGAGGAAGAGCTAGAGTGAGAGCAACTGCGTATTCTACAGGAGACACGGGAAGTATTTTGAACTTAACAGGTCAAATAATATTACAGATTAGTTTACAATTCAAGATTATTGTCCTGAGGGAATGCCTTATTGTCAGAGGGTCTGCCTGAGGCTGTCCCACCTTGTTGTAGGTCAGTACTGAAGGAGTGAAACATTGTCAGAGGGCGAAATTCAGGACTTTACCATTTATTGTATAAATCTTACCTTGGTTTGACTTTCCAAAGTGCACAACTGTATCAGTATACAATTGTATTTACCAATCCTCAGCCCACATCCCCATCTGATCCACAAGCCTCTGTAAATTTTGATTATCTTCTTTGCTATCAATGACATCTCCTACTGTTGCATTATCAGTCTGAAGCATGTGAGTCTAACCAGCATCAAAAATCAAGTCATTTGATGAAATTGACATTTTTGTCTTCTGTCGTGCTCATCTCACTGAAATAAGCATATTTTGTCAAACCAGCCCCAAAAGTTATGTCCTTTGGTAAAGTTGAGATTTTAGTCTTCTGATATGCTTAATTCGCTGAAATAATCATGTTAGTCAAAACAACATCAAAAGTTTAGTCATGTTGTGAAGTTGAGATTTTGATCTTCTGAAGTGCTTACCTCATGGAATAAGCATTTCATTCAAACCAACATCAAAAACTAACATTTTTGGTGAAGGGAGATATTGGTCTTGTGAAGTGCTTTTCTGAGTTAAATAAGCGTGTTAGTCAAAACTGCATCAAAAATTAAGTCAGACGGTGAAGTTGAGATTTTTGATTTCTGAAGTGCTGATCCCACTCCAATAAGCATGTCAGTCTAACCAACATAAAAACCAACATAATTTTGTGCAGTTCAGATTTTGGTTTTCTGAACTGTTTATCTGACTGAAATCAGTATGTTCGTCAAAACAGCATCAAAGTCATTTGGTGAATTTGAGAATTTTGATATTTGATCCTGGTTAGACTAAAATGCTTATTTCAGTGAGTTTAGCACTTGAGAAGACTAAAATCTGAACACACCAAATGATTCAATTTTTCATGTTGTTTCGACTGACATGCTTATTTGAGTGAGATGAGGACTGCAGAAGTTAAAAATCTCAACTTCACCAAATGACTCAACTTTGGATTTTTTTTGAATAACATGCTTATTTCAGCGGAGTTGAGCAGTTCAGAAGGCAAAAATCTCAACTTCACGAAATGATTTAATTTTTAATGCTGGTAGGATTAAAATTCTTATTTCAGCGAGATAAGCACTTCATAAGACAAAAATCTGAACTTCACCAAATGACTCAATTTTTGATGTTGGTTTGATTAACATGTTCATTTCAGGGAGTTAAGCACTTCAGAAGATCAAAATCTCAACTTCACCAAATGAAACAAATTTTGATGTTGTTTTGAGAAACGTGCTTATTCCAGCGAGATAAGCAGAGCAGAAGACCAAAATCTCAACTTCAAAAAGGCACTCAACTTTTTATGCTGTTTTGACAACATGCTTATTTCAGTCAGATAAGCACTTCAGAAGAAAAAATATCTGAACTTCAACAAATGACTAAATTTTGATGTTGAATTGACTAACAGGCTTCCTCCCGTGAAATAAGCACTTCAGAAGTGAAGAATCATATTTGAGTGAGATAAGCACTTCAGACGGCCAAAATAAGAACTTCACTAAATGACTCAAGCTTTGATGTTGGTTAGACAAACATGCTTATTTCAGTGAGATCAGCACTTCAGAAGTCAAAAATCTCATCGTCTACAATTGACTTAATTTTTGATGCTGTTTTGACGAAGATGCTCATTTCACTCAGATAAGCTCATCAGAAGACCAATATCTGAACTTCACCAAATGACTCAAGATTTGTTGTCGGTTTGACTAACATGCTTATTTCAGCGATTTAAGCATTTCAAAAGCCAAAAATCTCATCGTCTACAATTGACTTAATTTTTGATGCTGTTTTG
>NW_025979708.1:0-2314 GCF_021869965.1 Rhincodon typus | reverse complement strand
TATTTCATTGAGATAAGCACGTCAGAAGATCAAAATCTCAACTTCACTGAATGACTCAACTTTTGATGTTGTTTTGACTAACATGCTTATTTCAGTGGGTTAAGATCTTCAGAAGGCCCAAATCTCGACTTCACCAAGTGACTCAACTTTTGATGTTGGTTTGACAAACATGCTCATTTCAGCGACATCAGGATAGCAGAAGACCAAAATCTCAACTTCAACAAGAAACTCAACTTTAGATGCTGTTTTGACTAACATGCTTATTTCAGTGGGAAAAGCACTTCAGAAGACCAAAATCCAAACTTCACCAAATGACTGAACTTTTTATGCTGTTTTGACTAACATGCTTATTTCATTCAGATAAGCACTTCAGAAGACCAAAATCTGAACATCAACAAATAACTCAAGTTTTGATGTTCGATAGACTAACATGCTTATTTGAGTGAGATAAGCACTGCTGATGTCAAAAATCTCAACTTCACAAAATGCCTGAATTTTTAATGCTGGTTTGTTTAAAATGCTTATTTCAGCGAGTTAAGCTCTTCAGAACACGAAAACGTGAACTTCACCAAATGACCCTAGTTTTGATGATGGTTTGACTGACATGCTTATTTCAGTGAGAAAGGCACTTCAGAAATCAAAAATCTCAACTTCACCATTTGACCTAACTTTTGATGCTGGTTAAATTAAAATGCTTATTTCAGCGAGTTTAGCAACTTAGAAGCCAAAAATCTGAACTTCACCAAATGACTTGATTTTTGATTCTGGTCAGACTAAAATGCTTATTTCAGCGAGCTGAGCACTTCAGAAGATGAATAGCTGAACTTCACCAAATGACTCAATTTTTGATATTCGTTTGACGAACATGCTCATTTCAGTGAGTTAAGCACTTCAGAAGATCAAAATCTCTACTTCACCAAATGAATCAACTTTTGATGTTGTTTTAACTAACGTGCTTATTTCAGCTAGATGAGCATAGCAGAATACTAAAATCTCAACTTCAACAAGAATCTCAACTTTAGATGCTGTTTTGACTAGCATGCTTATTTCAGTGGTAAAAGCACTTCAGAAGACCAAAATTTAAACTTCACCAAATGACTTAATTTTTTATGCTGTTTTGACTAACATGCTTATTTCATTCAGATATGCACTTCAGAAGGCCAAAATCTGAACTTCAACAAATAACTCAAGTTTTGATGTTCGATAGACTAACATGCTGATTTGAGTGAGATAAGCACTGCTGATGTCAAAAATCTCAACTTCACAAAATGCCTGAATTTTTAATGCTGTTTTGACGAACATACTGATTTCAGTCAGATAAACAGTTCAGAAAACCAAAATCTGAACTGCACAAAATTACTCAAGTTTTTATGTTGGTTAGACTGACATGCTTATTTGAGTGGGATCAGCACTTCAGAAATCAAAAATCTCAACTTCACCGTCTGACTTAATTTTTGATGCAGTTTTGACTAACATGCTTATTTAACTCAGAAAAGCACTTCACAAGACCAATATCTCCCTTCACCAAAAATGTTAGTTTTTGATGTTGGTTTGAATGAAATGCTTATTCCATGAGGTAAGCACTTCAGAAGATCAAAATCTCAACTTCACAACATGACTAAACTTTTGATGTTGTTTTGACTAACATGATTATTTCAGCGAATTAAGCATATCAGAAGACTGAAATCTCAACTTCACAGACGACCTAACATTTGATGCAGGTTAAATTAAAATGCTTCTTTCAGCGGGTTAAGCTCCTCAGAAGCCAAAAATCTGAACTTCAACAAATGACTTGATTTTTGATTCTGGTCAGACTAAAATACTTATTTCAGCGAGGTAAGCACTTCAGAAGATTAATATCTGAACTTCATGAAATGGCACAATTTTTTCTGTTCGTTTGACTAACATGCTTATTTCAGCGAGTTAAGCATGTCAGAAGATTAAAATCTCAACTTCACCAAATGACTCAACTTTTGATGTTGTTTTGACTCACGTGCTTATTTCAGCGAGATAAGCATATAAGAGGACAAAATCTCAATTTCACCAAGACACACAACTTTCGATGCTGGTTTGACTAAAATGCTTACTTCAGCGAGACAAGCATGTCAGAAGACTAAAATCTCAACTCCACGAAAGGAGCCAACTTTTGATGCTGATTTGACTAAAATTCTTATTCAGTGAGGTAAGAACTTCAGAAGATCAAAGTCTCAACTTCACCAAATGACTCAACTTTTGATGCTGGTTGGTTTAAAATGCTTATTTCAGCGACTTAAGCTCTTCAGATCACCAAAACGTGAACTTCGCCAAATGACTC
>NW_025979707.1:245-5977 GCF_021869965.1 Rhincodon typus | reverse complement strand
TTATCCAAATGTCTTTTAAACGTTGTAACTGTACCTGCATCCACCACTTCCTCTGGAAGTTCATTCCACACACAAACCACACTCTGTGAAAAAAGTTGCCCCTCATGTCCTTTGTAAATGTTTCTCCTCTCACTTTACAAGTATGCCTCCTAGTCTTGAAATCCCCCACCCAAGGTAAAAGGCACCTGCCATTCATCTTATCTATACCCCTCATGATTTTAAAAACTTCTATAAGGTCACCCCTCAGTCTCTGATGCTCCAGGGATAAAAGTCCCAGCCTATCCAGCTTTTCCTTATAACTCAAACCCTTCAGTCTCAGTATCATCCTGAACCCTCTCCAGTTTAATAATATCCTTGCTATAACAGGGTGACCAGAACTGGACAACATTCCTCCAGAAGAGACCTCAGCAATGTCATGTTGAGATTGTACAGGACATCCCAACTCTTATACTCTGAGCAACGAAGACAAGCATGCTAAACACCTACTTAACTACAAAAAAAACAGAAGTTGCTGGAAAAGCTCAGCAGGTCTGGCAGCATCTGTGAAGAAGAAAATCAGAGTTAATGTTTCAGGTCCGATGACCCTTCGTCAGTTCAACTCTGATTTTTCCTTCCCAGATACTGCCAGACCTGCTAAGCTTTTACAGCAACTTTTGTTTCTGTTCCTGATTTACAGCATCCGCAGCTCTTTCAGCCTTCTTAACCACCCTGTCTACGTGCAACACAAACTTCAAAGAATTATGTACCTGAGACCCTAGGTCTGTCTGTTCTACAGCACTACCCAAGGCCCTATTTTTAATTGTATAAGTCCTGCCCTTGTTTCTTTTACCTCGCATTTATCCAGATTAAACTCCATCTGTCACGCCTCAGCCTGTTGACCCAATTGATCAAGATCTCTTTGTAATCTTAGATAACCTTCTTCACTGTCCACTGTAGAACCAATTTTGGTGTCGTCTGCGAAGAGTGTGTGAGTATGAAAGTAGGTATCAGTGAGTGTGATCCTCTGCATTCTCTCCACTGTGGTCGCATCCTTCCTGTAGTCTGGTGCCCAGACATGTACACATTGCTCCAGTGGAAGCCCCGATCACGTGTGCTCAAAATATTTTTAAAGAACAAGGAACTGGCATTAAATGAGATAACACGGTGTAGAGCTGGATGAACACAGCAGGCCAAGCAGCATCAGAGGAGCAGGAAGGCTGATGTTTCGGGCCTAGGCCTAGATTTCTGAAGAAGGATCTAGGCCCGAAACGTCAGCCTTCCTGCTCCTCTGATGCTGCTTGGCCTGCTGTGTTCATCCAGCTCTACACCTTGTTATCTCCGATTCTCCAGCATCTGCAGTTCCTACTATAACTGGCATTAAATGTTGGCCAGCCAGCAACACCCATGTCCCATGGGTGAATAAAAAAAATGAGTATGACCTTCAGGGTCATTGGGCAGGATTTGAGGGAGTTGTTTATGGAGATTACACAAGTCTCAAGGACCCTTTTAGCTTGAAGTGACACCTTTAAAATAAATCCAGGTTCAGCCTTAGCCTGGGCATTACTTCAGTTAGGACATAGTGGAGCAGCATGGTAGCTCAGTGGTTAGCACTGCTGCCATACAGCACCAGGGACTCCGGTTCGATACCAGCCTCAGGTGACTCGCTGTGTGGAGTTTGCACATTCCCCCGCTGTGTGCGTGGGTTTCCTCCCACAGTCCAAAGATGTGCAGGTTAGGGCGGATTGGTCATGCTGAATTGCCCATAGTGTCCAGGGATGTGCAGATTAGGTGTGTTAGCCAGGGGTAGGGGGTGGGTCTAGGTGGGGATGCTCTCTGGAGTGCCAGTGCAGACTCAATGGCCCAAATGGCCTCTTTCTGCATTGTAGAAATTCTATGAGGGTGTTAGAGAGGGTGCAGAAAAGATTGATTGAGGATGGTTATAGAGGTCAGGGACTTCAATGACGTGGATAGATCGGAAAAGCT
Organism: Rhincodon typus; assembly: GCF_021869965.1. Lineage (NCBI taxonomy): Eukaryota > Metazoa > Chordata > Chondrichthyes > Orectolobiformes > Rhincodontidae > Rhincodon > Rhincodon typus. The sequence continues at coordinate 4,015 of NW_025979707.1, read as the reverse complement.
GGGAGTGCTTTTCAGGAGAAGATTTGGGGAGGGGTTCAAAGTCATGACGGGTGTGTGCAGAGCAGAGAGGGAGAAACTGTTCCTCATGGGGGCTGGTGGTGAGGGGAGGGGGCCTAGGGGGATTGAGAACCAGAAGGTCACAGATCGGAGGTGATCGATGGAAAGAGACATGGGGAGAAAAGTTTTCATGCAGCGAGGAAGTTAGGATCAGGATTAGAACATAGAACAGTACAGCACAGTACAGGCCCTTCGGCCCATGATGTTGTGTCAAACTTTTACCCTAAACCTAATGTCTATCTAACCTACCTTGTACTATCATCCATATGCCTCTCTAATAGCCACTTAAATGCCCCTAATGAGGCCGACTCCACTACCCTCTCCAACAATGCATTCCACACCCCTACCACTTTCCGAATGAAGAACCTACCTCTGACATCTCCCCTATATTTACCTCCACTCACTTTAAAACTATGCCCCCTTATAATAGCTACCTCCACCCGAGGATAAAGTGTCTGGCTGTCTACTCTATCTATACCTCTGATCATTTTGTACACCTCTATCAAGTCACCTCTCATCCTTCATCGTTCTAAAGAGAAAAGCCCTAGCTCTCCCAACCTTTCCTCGTAAGACCTTCCCTCCATTCCAGGCAACATCCTGGTAAATCTTCTCTGCACCTTTTCCAATGCTTTCACATCTTTCCTGTAATGAGGCAACCAGAACTGGACAAATACTCCAGTTGTGGCCGAACCAGGATTGCAGTGGGGAGAGGGCAGGGGAAGGCAGGTTCAGTCGAGGCTTTCAAGTTGGAATAGGGTTGTTCCTAGTCAGGAAGGTTAAGCAGCAGATGGGCCAAATGGCTTGTTCCTGTGCTGGGGCAGTTCTTTAGCAGCGGGCGAGAGAGAACATAGTGAGATTATTTCAGACTGATGATCTGATGGTGACGAATAGCAGGGCCCAGAGACTGAGACAGGAGCATTGATTGAGCCTGGCTGGGTTGCAGAGGGGAGTGAAGGCAATGGCGGGTGTAGAGAGGGAAACCAGTGAACCTGGAGGCTGTCATTTCCCACTGGCTAATGGCGCGCTGTCTCTCCTTTTGATTCCCGAAGGTGCCTGTTGTGCAGAATACACCATCCGTTATCCAGCCCTCGCTGGCTCAAGGTGGCCAGCAGATGCTGTCCAAGCCACCGTCACGGCCCATCTCTCAGGTATTGGACCCTCAGAACCTGCGAGGATCTCAGGTCAGTGCAGCACTGGGGCTGGGTGGAGCAACTTGTTCCAAATAACACGCCAACATCTCTTCCACACCCCCCCGCCACCCTGCCCCATTCCCCCACAAAAGCCTCCACCCCAGAAAACTAAACTGCAAGGCGCTGTACCTGTGACAGGGTTCATGGGGCCCAATGGTTGATAAGCCCTCCCCCTCATGGGGAGTTAAAGGTGGGGTGGGGAGGGCGCAGCTTGCTGATGTGCCTCATTCAATTTCGTCCAGGTCTCTGGAAAGCTGGCGGTCTCTTGGAAATATCCCTGGACGTACTGCAGAGGGCCCAGGAGGACAAGTTTCAGACATCACCTGGCAGCCAGCAGAGTCTGTTTTCTGTACATCAGAAAATGATTGGGAATTGACACAGCTTGGTAGCAGGAGACAGCTTAGCCATTAGGCCATCTCCACCCTCCCTCTCATTTTTCCTCTCCATTCTCCTCCCTCTTTCTCTCCCTCTCCCACCTCTCTCTTGTTACCCCTTCACTTCCTTTCACCTTTGCTTCCCTCTCTTCCCCTCCCCCTTCCTTTCTTTATCCCTCTCACCTTTCTCCTTCTCACCTTTCTCCTTCTCACCTTTCTCCTTCTCACCTTCACCACTACCTCTCCCCATCTGTTTCTCTGACACTGTCCCCTCTCCTCCACTCTCCCTCCTTCTATCTTACCATCTAGCAATCTGTCTGTATAGCCATCTCTCGGTCTGTTTCTCTCTCCACCTTTCTCTCTCCCTCCCTCTCTCTCTCTCTCTCTCTCCACATGTCATTTCATCTGTCACTTCCTCTCCGCATCTCTCTCTTCCACCTCTCCCAATCTCTCTCTCTCCCCTCTCCCCATCTCTCTTGCTCCTCCCCTCCCCATCTTTCGTGCTCTCTCCCCACCGTCTCTCTCTCTCTCCCCCCCCGTCTCTCTCTCTCTCTCTCTTTCTCTCTCTCTCTCTCTCTCATCTCTGTAACTCTGTCTTCTCCCTTCCCATTTTTCTCTCACACTCCTACACCCCTGTTTATTCTCTGCCTCTTTCCCGCTCCTCTCTATTTGCCCCTGTTCCTGCTAAGTGACTGAATAGCGCAGGTTAGAGTTGGCCTTCCCCAGCTGTCCCGGGGCGGGATGTAGATGGGGAATGGGAACAATGTCGGTCAGTCTGTGTGTGTGTTTGCAGCCTCTGCTCTCTCTCGCCTTGTTGAGCAGGGTCACCCGGTTATCAGGTCAGTTCCCAACAGCACCCTGCCACAGCTGCTGATGTCTCAGCGCGTGATCGCACCGAGCCCAGCCCAGATGCAGAACATGAGGCTTAACAAACCGGCTCTCATCCACAGCCCAGTGTCCAGTCAGACTTCAGCAAGCTCCTACCAGAAGGTATGTGACAGACCGTCTCAGCTCCAGCCTGCCCCGACTGTGTGTTTGCTTTCCCTTCTGTGTGCCTGTTACATTTTCTAGGATCATAGAGGTATACAGCACAGGAAAAGGCCAATTGGCCCATTGTGACCATACTGGTTATTTTCCCACGGCCCCTTTAAGTATTTCCACATTTTCGCCCACTTCTCAAAGTTGGAAGTGCCAGATCCAAACACCTCGCTGCTTCAATAAAAATTCATTCAGGACCAAATCCTCTCCTGGTAGCACAGAAATCTATCCTGAGAGTCGCTGCAAATACTGTGATACACTTTCAGCACTCCTCACTCCGACAGTGTCAATATACCAATGCAGCCTCATGCTGACCTTCCGACAGCGTGGGGCTCCCTTGGCGCCGACCCTCCTACAACGCGGCGCCCCCTCGGCTCTGACCCTCCGACAGCACGGCGCCCACCCTCTGACAGTGCCCCGCTCCCTCGGCCCCGACCCTCTGACTGTGCGGCGCCCCTTCGGTGCTGACCCTCCCGACAGCGCAGCGCAGGGACCCCTCAGCGCCGACCCTCCAACAGCGCAGCGCGGTTCCCCTCGGCACTTGTCACTGAGACCCATCTGTGGCCGAGATTCAAGCGATGCCCCTCCATTTCAATTGACTGTCCGCAGCATTTAGTGACTAACGTGGCTCAGTGATGTCACTGTCACTAATAAACCCAAAAGCCGTGTATACAAGCTCTAAACCTGAGACAAAGTGCAGAACAGCTTCTCTAGCAATGTCTCTCGTTACGTGATCATGACGAGTAGCGAAATAAACAGGCTGTTCTTCCCTTGAAATCAGAAACATGAGCGATGATGATGATCTTATTCAGGGGTTTAAAACTTGGAGAGGGTCGATGTGGCGATGCTCTGTATGGCCAGAGAATGGCTGAGTGTCACAGCCTCAAGAGCTCTGCCTTTTTAGACTGAAGCCAGGTAATACTTCCTCACTCAGAGGGTGAGCTCTGGGCTTGAGAGACCCGGCAGGCTGGAACAGACTTGAGGGGCTGAATGGCCTCATCCTGTTCAGATTTCTAACTTTCCTGTCAGGGGGGTTGCCTCTGCTAATGGTGTCTCTCTCTCTCTTTCTCCCTCTCCCCAATCTCTTCTCTCTACGTCTCCCCCCCCCCCC
>NW_025979707.1:0-145 GCF_021869965.1 Rhincodon typus | reverse complement strand
TCGCTCGTGCTCTCTATCTCTCGCTCGTGCTCTCTATCTCTCGCTCGCGCTCTCTATCTCTCGCTCGCGCTCTCTATCTCTCGCTCGTGCTCTCTATCTCTCCCTCGCGCGCTCTATCTCCCTCGCGCGCTCTATCTCCCTCGCG
>NW_025979706.1:0-5978 GCF_021869965.1 Rhincodon typus | reverse complement strand
TCGAACAGTTCATACACTTCACTAACACCTTCCACCCCAACCTTAAATTTACCTGGACCATCTCTAACACCTCTCTCCCCTTCCTGGACCTCTCTGTCTCCATATCGGGCAACCACCTCGAAACCGATATTCATTTCAAGCCCACCGACTCCCACAGCTACCTAGAATACTCCTCCTCCCACCCACCTTCCTGCAAAAATGCTATCCCCTATTCCCAATTCCTTCGCCTCCGCCGCATCTGCTCCCAGGATGAGGCATTCCACTCCCGTACATCTCAGTTGTCCTCGTTTTTCAAGGACCGTAACTTCCCCTCCTCGGTGGTCGAGAACGCCCTCAACCGTGTCTCCCACATCTCCCGCACCTCATCCCTCACACCCCGTCCACGCAATAAGAACCAAAAAAGAATCCCCCTCGTCCTCACGTACCACCCCACCAACCTCCGGATCCAACGCATCATCCTCCGACACTTCCGCCATCTGCAATCCGACCCCACCACCAAAGACATCTTTCCCTCCCCACCTTTATCTGCTTTCCGGAGGGACAACTCTCTCCGTGACTCCCTTGTCCGCTCCACACTCCCCTCCAGCTCCACCACACCCGGCACTTTTCCCTGCAACCGCAGGAAGTGCTACACCTGCCCCCATACCTCCTCCCTCACCCCCATCCCAGGCCCCAAGAAGACTTTCCACATCAAGCAGATGTTCACCTGCACATCTGCCAATGTGGTATACTGCATCCGCTGTACCCGGTGTGGCTTCCTCTACATCGGGGAAACCAAGCAGAGGCTTGGAGACCACCTTGCAGAACACCTACGCTCGGTTCGCAATAAACAACTGCACCTCCCAGTCGCGAACCATTTCAACTCCCCCTCCCATTCCTCAGACGACATGTCCATCCTGGGCCTCCTGCAGTGCCACAACGATGCCACCCGAAGGTTGCAGGAACAGCAACTCATATTCCACTTGGGAACCCTGCAGCCCAGTGGTATCAATGTGGATTTCACAAGATTCAAAATCTCCCCTCCCCCTACCGCATCCCAAAACCAGTCCAGCTCGTCCCTGCCTCCCTAACCTGTTCTTCCTCCCACCTATCCCCTCCACCCACCTCAAGCCCCACCCACATCTCCTACTCACTAACTTCATCCTGCCTCCTTGACCTGTCCGTCCTCCCTGGACTGACCTATCCCCTCCCTAACTCCCTACCTACACTCACCTTTCCTGGCCCCATCCCCGCCTCTTCGACCTGTTTGTTTCCTCTCCACCTATCCTCTCCTCTATCCATCTTCTATCCGCCTCCCACTCTCTCCCTATTTATTTCAGAACCCCCTTCCCCTCCCCCTTTTCTGATGAAGGGCCTAGGCCCAAAACATCAGCCTTTCTGCTCCTATGATGCTGCTTGGCCTGCTGTGTTCATCCAGCTCTGCACCTTGTTGTCTCAACCTTCAAAAGTACTTGGATGAGCAGTTGATGTGTCATAACATTCAAGACTATGAGCCTAGTGCAGGAAAGTGGGCCTAGTGCAGGAAAGTAGGCCTAGTGCAGGAAAGTAGGCCTAGTGCAGGAAAGTAGGCCTAGTGCAGGAAAGTAGGCCTAGTGCAGGATGTAGTTTATTTTTGGTAGTACCGGTTTGATGGACCAAAGGGCTACTTCTGTTCTGTATGATTTTAGAATTCTATGAATCCTTGCTGGTGAAATAAAAATAATTTTTGACAGTAAAGTGAGGAAGAGATGACAGGGCCAATCTTAAAATGTTTCTTTTTTTTTAATTAAACCTATTTACAGATGCATCTAAGAATAAAAGTGTTTTGTTGTGTGGTAATTGCCCATGTCCGTTCTTCTTTTGTAAAAGTTATTTAAATTCTTTTTGCCTGGAGAAACTTTATTGTTGGTCTACTCTCTAACATTTCCCATCTTCATCCATTCATTAATTTTAAATGTGTGAACTTGACCCTAGACTGACAGGCAGATTATTAAAAAAAAGTGGATCTTGCAGTTTTAACAGTAGTAGAGTCTAGCATATCAGATAAAATGTAAAGTTAGTATTCTCTGTCTCTCAACAGTAAGAGGGCCAAATGCTCTTTCGGTTTCTGTGTAGAACTGGTGAATGACACATGAACAGAAAATGCATTGGGAAAAATGAACGGGCGAATTCATTATTACTGAGCAATGTAGATAAAGAGAAACATAAAACATTCTGGAATAATATTAAGGACTGCCCTGTTCTTCACATTCATTGTAATTTAAATTTCCAATTCCTTCATGATTGTGAGTACATCATGCTGTTCCTAGACACAATGTTGTGTGTACAGTAACCAGAGAAAAATGCACTGATTTGGTATTCTTTGCGATCACTTTGTGTGATGTGTTACTTTCTTGAGAGTTTTCATCTCTGCAGCTGTGGTAGCATCAAATTAATGACAATGACCCATCATTTCATTCTGCTTTCTCCTCAAGCTTGTTTGATGGAAAAATGGGAATCAAAATATTCTTTGGATCAAATCCAAGGGTCTTCATTGATATAAGGGAGCTGACTGGGGCCCACTTTATTGTCTTCTTCCAAGGAACAGGTATCGCTGAAATATTACAGAGAGACTAGTCAGGTCCTGGGCTGGGGCTCATACCTTCTCAATGTGTATCCCTTGGCCAACGTCATTATCACATTGTGGATTATGGGAGTTTGCTCTGTATAAATTGACTACCACATTTCCTACATCATAACTGTAATTATTGACAGAATCTTACAAGAACCCAAATGACATGGACAATGGAGAGAAATGTAAAATAATCATGTGTGAGGTCCAACGAGGCTTTTCAAATGTGGCATCTTCGAACTACATTCTGGACGTTGAGGTGAGATTTTCATTGGGCAGCAGTGAGCTGTCTATTGAGGGAATTATTGCTTGTTAATGGGCTTATGAATGCACATCTCACCTCATCAATGTGAAGCTTTCTTTCAGGCCATACACTGTGTGCAAGATAGTCTGTCAGGAAATCTTCACATCGACATCTGAGTGGGTAGCTGGCAAATTCAGCTCACTGCTTACACTAAAAGATCTTTGTGTTGGACTTTAACTTTCAGGGCACACTCTATAGGCACCGGCCACACAAACCCCGTTTTCACAGACATTCATATCCATGTGCCAGCCTCAACAAACCTTTGTGGCAATTCTCTGATGGTTCTGTTCTTCAGTGCTGCGTCTTGGGCTGAAAAAGGTCACTGGACCTGAAATGTTAACTCTGAGTTTTCACTACAGATGTTACCAGGCTTGCTGAGCTTTTCCAGCAATTTCTGTTTTTGTTGCAAATAAACGACAGGTTCAGCCCAATGTTACTGCTGAGGAATGTCAAAAATAGCCTCCAACTGTTTGTTAAGGCGGTTTCGCACATTGATGCTGGTTTGCTTGAGTATTCCGCTGACCATTTGGTGTGAATATGAGTGAGCCGGACTGAGCAACAGTGTTTACATTATCCCCTGACCAGGTGATGAGGTTTTGTGTGTCAGGAATGCAGCTGCTGGAGCCTCCGTTCAGAAAGGAAAGGATCAGGATACAATTCTGTCCGCCCCTTTTGTGTGCGAGATGGGCCAGCTCACCCAGTGTCTCCTGTCAACTGTTAATAACTTCTCAAAGGAAAACAAAAAGAAAGCCTATAAGGGTATTGAAAGAGTCATAAACATGTGAGGTATGGAAACAGACCCTTCAGTCTAACTAATCCATGCCAACCAGATATCCTAAATTAATCTAGTGCCATTTGCCAGCATTTGGCCCTGTAAACCCTTCCTATTCATATATTCATCGAGATGCCTTTTAAATGTTGTCATTGTACTCTCCTGCACCACCTCTTCTGGCAGTTCATTCCATACATGTACCACCACTTGCATGAAAATGTTGCCCCTTGGTAACTTTTAAATCTTTTCCTTCTCACCTTAAACCTATGTCCCTCTAGTTTTGGACTCCCCTTACCCAGAGAAAAAGACCTATATTGACTGTACACCCTATCCATGCCCCTCATGATATTATAAACCTCTATAATCTCACCTCTAAGCCTCCAATTCTCCACGGAGAATAACCTCAGCCTATTCAGCCTCTCCCTATAGCTCAAACCCTCTAACTCCGGCAACATCCTTGTAAATCTTTTTTGAACCCTTTCAAGTTTCATAAGGCCAATGAAAGGATCAATTCTCAATCAGTGACTGCAAGTCTGAACATTGGCGCAAATAACCTCATGTTGTCTGTAAAGAACTGGGAAAGGATCGAACGAAACTGGGAGACACTGAACTAAAACAACTTGTCGAAACCTGTATTCCAGATTTACATTATCGATCTGTATTACTCCTGCTTCTCTTTCTCTTCCTTAAAATCCATTGCTTTATGTGTGTTTGCCTGTGTGTATGCATGGGTGGTTAGCTAAACTATTAACTACATTAACAGCAATAAATGTAAATCTAAAACTAAACGCTCAGCAGTCATTCACAGGTGTCTCCTTTCTTTGTGCTGATGTCACTTTATTCGGCAAGTCAATTGATTGAAACGTTTTAAAATGGAAAAACTGAGAACTGCAGATGCTGGAAATCTGAAACAAAAACAAATGGTCGGAGAAACTCAGTAGATCTGACAGCAACATCTGTGGAGAGAAAGCAGAGCTGATGTTTCAGGTCCAGTGACCCTTTGTCAGAAAACAGTTCTGAAGAAGGATCATCGGATCCAAAATGTTAACCAGCTTCAATGTTTTACATGTTGATTCTCTATCTCTGATTTTAATTTAATGAAATTTAAGGTTCATGTGAAGATTTGTATATTGGGTTGTGGGTGAGGTTGTTGACTTGCTCACCGAGCTGGCTGTTTATCATGCAGACGTTTTGTCACCATGCTAAGTAACATCATCAGTGCGGCCTCCGATTAAACAATATTGTTCTACTCTGCTTGGTATTTATATGATCCGGTCTGTTAAGTTGGGTAGTGTCATTTCCGGTTCTGTTCTATATGGGTTTGTATATGGGGTCTAATTCCACGTGTTTGTTGATTGCATTACAATTTAAAATCCAGGCCTCTAGGAATTCCCGTGCGTGTCTGGTTTTCAACCCGTAATGCAATCAACAAACATGTAAAATTATACTATATACAAACCCATGCAAAAAAGAACTGGAAATGACACAACACAACTGAACAGATCAGATCATATAAGCTCCAAGCAGAGTAGAGCAACATTGTTTCATCAGAGGCTGCACTGATGATGTTCCACAGCTTGTTGACAAAACATCTGTACGATAACCAACAAGCTCGGCGAGCAAGCCAACAACCTCAATTTAATGAAATATTAGGAATCATTTAATGCCACTGTATCTGTTCAAATGTAACCACTCCCCTGGAACAGAGGGATTAAACACTGACGATAATGACGTGAGAATACATCTGATGAATAATGTAAATAACAAGTTTAAAGTTTGTGTCTTATGAAATGGATTTACTCCTAGTTTTATGTTAGCTCATTGATAAAAGCTTTTATTATAAGCTGGTCAAACTAAATGAATCTTTATCTGGGGATTCGTCCCAACATGTGACTGACTATGCTGTAAGAGCACAGTAAAACTACCTTTCTTCCTTGTCCTGTTTATTGATTTTCAGTAAGAGAGAGAAATGAAGAGAGAGAAAGGGACATTGAGAGATACTGAGAGTGGGAGAGGGAAACAGAGACTGATGGGGAGAGAGAAACATGGAGAAAGCAGAAAAGTATAAACGGAGGGAGAGAAAAGACAGAGAGAGACAAACAGACAGATATAACAATGACACAGACTGAGAAAGAGAGAGACAGAGAGAGAGAAATAGTAGGAACTGCAGATGCTGGAGAATCCGAGACAACAAGGTGCAGGGCTGGATGAACACAGCAGGCCAAGCAGCATCATAGGAGCAGAGAGGCTGACGTTTCGGGCCTAGACCCTTCATCAGAAAAGGGGGAGGGGAAGGGGGTTTTGAAATAAAT
>NW_025979705.1:0-5978 GCF_021869965.1 Rhincodon typus | reverse complement strand
GGCTGATGTTTTGGGCCTAGAACCTTCTTTCTGAAGAAGGGTCTCGGCCCGAAACATCAGCCTTCCTGCTCCTCTGATGCTGCTTGGCCTGCTGTGTTCATCCAGCTCTACACCTTGTTATCTCAGGGTGAAATGTCAGGTCACTTTTTAGTCATTAAAAACAGAAAAGCAGAACACGTTTTCGTAGAAAAAAAGTGGAATTTAGAGTCATTAATGTTTAGAGAGACTTGGGTATACTTGTTGAAGGAACACATTAGCATGCAATTAGGAAAGCAGAACAAAAACAATCTTGGCCTTTATTACAAGGAGATGGCAGTTTAAAAATAAAGAGATCTTGCTGCAGTTATAGGGGACTTGGTGAGACTGCCTAAGGTTATTGTGACATTTAGATGAGAGTATTGTCCCATGGAAGATTGAACAAGATAGGTTTATATCTCTGGGGTTTTGAAGAATGAGAGGTGACTTCTTTAGAACATTCCAGATTATGAAGAGGCTTGATAAGGTAGATACTGAGATACTATTTTGCCTGGCTTGGAAATCTAATACAAGAGGGCACAATTTCAGGATTTTTTTTATTTGGACCAGCATTTATTGCTCAAGAACAGTTAAGGGTCAACCACATTAATGGGAGTTTGGAGTCATGTGGGCCAGACCAGGTAAGGATTACAGATTTCCTTCCCTAAAAGACACTTATGAACCAGCTGGGTTTTTGTTTTGTTATAGTTGACAGTGGCTACATGGTTTTCTGTTTGGTTTGCTCCTTCCTTCAGTTTTCTAAAACAAAATTTAAATTTCACTGTCAGTCATTTTGAGATTTGAACCTTGTGCCCCAGAGCATTACCCTGAGACTCTGGATTACTAGCCCAGGGACATTACTGCTACATTACCACCTACCCATAAATGACCAATCATTTGGGAATGAGATGGAGAATTTTTTTTTTATCACTCAGTATTGTGAATGGATTGTAGATGCTTAGGCTTAGACAGATTTATTTTATCTCTCAGGGAATCGAGGAAGATGGGGAGTGGATGGGAAACAGAAGTTGCAATTCAAGAATCAAATGGCTGAGTAGATCATGGAGGTTGTTCCTGGTTTACTCCTGCTCCTGATTCTGACACAGCTATCTACTTACGTTATCCAGTCAGTCATGACTACCAGTCTACATGTGACTCCAGTCCAGTGAGCAGAACGAGGCAGAATAGAGAAGCACAGTGTACATGCTGGTCTAATCTGTTTCCCATCAGGTGATTTTGGTTGAAATTACCCCTCAATATTATGTTCATTCTCAAGAATCGTAGAATCTCTACAATGTGGAAGCAGGCCATTCAGCCAATCAAGTCCACACTGACCCTCCGAGGAGCATTCCACCTAGCCCCAGCCCCCTACCCTATTCCTGTAACCCTACATTTCCCATGGCCAATCTGCCTAACCTGCACATCTTTGGGCTGTGGAAGGAAACCAGAAAGGAAACCCACACAGACACGGGGAGAATGTGCAAACTCCACATAAACAGTCGCCCAAGGGTGGAATCGAACCCGGGTCCCTGGCGTTGTGAGGCAGCAGTGCTGACCACTGAACCACCGTGCCAAGTGGGGAAAAATTACTGCCTTTCCCATTTTCCCTCCACTCAAGAGCATTAAAAACCTGCAGTAGGATCCGAGCAAAGTGATCACAGCTGTGCAATGTGTGAGGAATTTCCATTACAAATTGTACACATTCAGCCTTGTCTGACGATGTGAATTTTTGCTTCTAACAATCAATGGGTGAATTGGATTTTTGGATCCTCCAATGCTGGCCAAAACCCAGAATCATTTAGAATTTGTGACAGAACTGTGGGGATGGACGAATGTTTATCTGCTTAAGCACTGCAAAGTCTATTACTTTTAAAAAATTATTGATGATGATTCACTTACTTCAGGGTGATTTTGCTTTGGTAAAAGCAAAATGAGTGTTCAAGGTTCCAAATGAAAACAGAAACTTCTAGAAAAACTTGGCATCGTCTGCCAACATCTGTAGAGAGATAATTGAGTTAATGTTTTGAGTTCAGTTGGACTTTTCTTGAAGGAAAAGTTTAAAAGTTGAGGCAAAGTTGAGGAAAGAAGTTGGATAGGTACATAGTGGAGAAGGGAATAGAAGTTTGTGGATGGGAGGTGAAGTATATAGAGATGAGACCACTGTGAAGCATACTCACTGACTTTGACCAGGCAAACTGAATTACTCTATTCATGTAACTTCTACTGTTCCATGGATGAAATTTCTGCCTTAGTTTGTAACCTTTCCTTCTTTAATAATTAAAACAAAAACTATTATTCATTATTTACTGACATAACATTGTGCTGGGGTATGATAGAACCCAGAAGAAGAGACTTATAGCATAACCCCACCCAGGCAGTTTTTCCATAGTGGTTTATAGTAGCTCTTGGTTCCATTGATCTTCACTGTAATGTTTGAAATTACCATTGTGCTGTTGAGGCAAACTCACTTGGAGCAACGTGCAGTGAAATATTGATGTCTCACCTTATGTTATGGGATCTATACTATTATCGTCCAAGCCATCAAGATCCTACAAGTTGACTTTGTACTTATTCCCCCAAACTTTTGCTGCATGTAATAATTTACAAATCTGTCCTATGGGAATGATGGATTCAAATAGCACAGTCGAGTGGACATGAGGAAAGCATTAAACCATTGGTGGGTCTGTCTTGTTAACGTCTATTGCATTTCCCCTGTGCCACCATTGTCTGCCAGTGGATCAAGAGGACACACTCCTTGCTCAATATTTCTCGATTATCGGATGCTGAGTGAATGATTTTTTGTGGTACTTTGTCGCTGTTAGTTTTTGTTTTTTGCCAATCCACAATCTTTCACATGGTTAAGTTCTGATCTGTCATTGCAAAAGTGTTCCGTTCTAATTTACTGGAGAGGTAAGCAGTAAAGATGGTGCTCTGACAGGCAACGTAAAAATGGCAGGCTTACAATAGAACCAATTCATCTGTTCTGAAGAGAGTTGACAGTGAAAAAATAAAATCCCCTCACTTTTCCAATGAGCTGGAACATTTCACTTGTTTAGAAATGAGTTGCTTTCACAAGCTGCAAGCTGATAGTTAGAAAACCACTTAGCATGAAACTGGGTCAGATTTTCTGAGGTGTTGCAATATCATGCAGATTGCCAGTCGGTTGCTTTGTTTTAATAAAAGAAGGAGCCTTACATTTCTAAGCGGAGATTCCACTCAGAGCTCCCTCAGAAATGCAGAGCCGTATTTCCATCCTGAGAGTTCTTTTGTAGCATAGAAGTGTCAGGGGAAAGCAAATTGTGTCCCTTTTTTGCACCATCCGCTGCCCTATTCTGACATCGAAGGGCCCTGGCAGCCAATTTGACAACTGGCCTCAAAAGGAGAGTATATCAGGTAAGTGTGATGTTAGATTGCTGGGAGAGAAGGGTGCCAGGCTGGTAGGGTTTCAGCTACAGGGTTCCAGAAGGAGGATGTTCACTGGTTACAATTCAAGCTGGGGAGGGGATAGGGTGCCAGCTAAGTAGGGGGTAGGATGTTAGGTTCATAGGATACCAAGTGGGAAAGGTGCCAAGTGGGTAAGGTCACAGGGTGCAAGATGACAAAGGGGGGCAGGTAAGTGATGCAGTGTTGAGGGTAGGTCACGGAGTGTGTTGGAGAAAGTGGGGATGGGAGTGGGGTTTGTGTGAGCAGATTGTTTGTTTTATAACACCGAGAAAGAGGAGGAACATATCAAATAAGGAGAGGGCTCGAGGGGCATTAGGGGAAGGGGTGGTCTGGGAGAGGTGTAGATGGGCGATGGTTGAGGGGTCAGCTTAAGAGTTGCTCAGGAGTTAGACTATATATTTAAAAGTCCCGCTTTTCTTAGGTAACATCATTTCAGAATTTTACACAGATTTTAGAGTAGATTTGTAGCTCAGGTTGTGGATCAGATTCATCAGAGAAGAGGAGAAGAACAAACAGCTCCCATTCCTGGACGTCATGGTGGAATACAGGACAAATGGGGAATTCCTAATAAAGGTACACAGGAAAGCCACACACACTGGCCAAGTACTGAATTTCAATGGCAACCACCTTAACGCACACAAACAAAGTTGTGTGAGAACGTTATTTAAACGAGCAACAACATACTGCAGCAGCACAGAGCTACGCCAAGAAGAAAAAGAGTACCTCTTCCAGATATTCAAAGACAACGGATACCCGAAAAACTGGGTCAGAAGATGCCTATTGCAGCACGACAACAGGAAGATACTACACGCTCTGACACACTCATCACGCTACCTGACATCAGGAACACATCTGAACTGACCACAAGACTCCTACGACCACTGGGCATCAGAGTAGCACACAAACCCACATCAACCCTACGCCAACTGCTCACCTGAACCAAAGACCCACTACCCATTATGGATAGGACCAATGTCATATACAAGATTCCCTGCAAAGACTCTGACAAACACTACATTGGACAGACAGGAAGGACATTAACCACAAGGGTGCACGAACATCAATTGGCAACGAAAAGACATGACCAATACTCACTCATCTCCATTCACGTGGATAAGGAGAACCACCAATTCATTTGGGACAACACCAGGATCCTGCGACAGGCACATGAATTCCTAGAAGCCTGGTACTCCATGAAGAAAGCCATCAACAAACACATAGAGCTCGACCCCATATACGCTCCATTGCAAAGGAAAACTGGAAGTGAGGTAATCTAGATCACCAGACACCAGAGTTTAAATAACAGGCAGGAAAACGCAACAGTGCTTCGTCGGAGGCTGCACTGATGATGTTACCCAGCAGGGTAATGAAATGTCTGCGGAACAACGAACCAGCTCGGCGAGCCAACCAACCACAACAAAATTTTACATAATTTCACCGAAACCCTTCACATTCCTCAATATGAATGGATACTTTCAGAGGGTTCCATGAATTGCCCAGCAGAAATTTCAAGTTCCCCAGCAGTTCGTTCAGAAGACTGGGCTATGATGGGGATTCCACAGTGTCCCTCTGTGTAACTGCTATTTACAGCGGAATAACCACTGTCAGAGCATCTGGGCCTCTGACTTTGTACGTGGATAGCTAATTACTTAATAAGTGAAAGTCAAATGAAAGAGCAGAGGGCTTTTGCAAACCAGAATCAGGATGTTGGCCATATAGGCCTTTGAGCTTTGTCTAGGCACTGTCAGATTACAGCTGATCTGGAACCTAACCTTGGCTTTGTCCCGCATCCCTTGATACAATTGCATGGCTAATATCCATGAATTGCAGCTGCAAAATTAACAATTCATAGAATCCCTACAGTGTGGAAGCAGTCTATTTGGCCCATCAAGTGCACACTGACCCCATCGCACCCCATCCCTGTAACTCTGCATCTCCCATGGCTAATCCACCTAGCCTGCACATCCCTGGACACTATAGTATGGGCAATCCACCCAACCTGCACATCTTTGGACTATGGGAGGAACCTGGAGGACCCTGCAGAAACCCACGTAGCCACGGGGAGAATGTGCAAACTCCACACAGACAGTCACCTGAGGGTGGAATCAAACCCAGGTCCCTGCTGCTTTGTGGCAGCAATGCTAACCACCGAGCTACCATGCTGCCCAATTGATGTATTACCAATTGCCATTTACATAAGACAGCGTCAAACTTCTCTTTGGGTGTACCAGTGTATCATAATTTTGTCCCTACTAGGCCTGGTTCGAGATTTTAGGCATGCACTGTAATCTTGACTCCCAACCAGTGGAATTAATTCTATCTCCCCTTTCTTGAAATGATCGTTAACGTGAAACTTTTGTCATATTATCCTTTCTAAATTCCCTGAAATACACCCTGGGTTTGTGTAAACAACGTGCAGGGCTGGATGAACACAGCAGGCCAAGCAGCATCATAGGAGCAGAGAGGCTGACGTTTCGGGCCTAGACCCTTCATCAGAAAAGGGGGAGGGGAAGGGGGTT
>NW_025979704.1:0-5978 GCF_021869965.1 Rhincodon typus | reverse complement strand
GAAACGTCAGCCTTTCTGCTCCTATGATGCTGCTTGGCCTGCTGTGTTCATCCAGCCCTGCACCTTGTTGTCTCTTTCAACACAGTGGGGCCCATTTCAAACTTAGAAGAAGTTAATTTTTTTTTTAAAACTAGAAATGTAAAGTGGCATTTCGACCCGGCCACTATTGTTACAGGTGGGGGTGGTTTGGAATGAAATAAACGCAAGGAGTGCTGGAGAAACTCAGTAGGTCCGGCAGCATCTGTGGAGAGACAAACAGAGTTAACGTTTCGACTCCAGTGTGAGTCTTCTTTACAATTGGGAGGAGTGGGCGGTGAGATGTGGGATGAATGGTTCTAGGTGGGGAATGAGCAATGTAAGGAGGGGAACGGGTGAGGAATAGGGGAATTGGAAGGGGAACAGGAGGAGCAGGGACTCGTGGTTGGGTGTGAATGGAGGTTTTCGGGGAAGGGTTGGATGGATCCCAACTACAGAACAGCCTGTGACTCTTCCTGCACTCACTAGTGCAGGAAGGATCTCTTGACCATTTCAATTTGCCTTCCTTAATCACAATCACGTGGCTCTTGATAAGCCTTGTGGCTGTCTGTCAAGTATCTACGCCCACAAAGAAAATAGCCCGAGGGCAGGATTGAGCTGGGAAACTAGTAGCAAGCTTTCTAATTTTTAGCTCCTGGTCATTCAGATTCTGGTCTCAATGAAAGCCAAAAGTCCTTCCTATAGCATTTAGCCTTAACCAGGTAGCACTCCTGCTTCTGAATTCACACATTGTCTTTGCTATTATTTAATAGGCTTTGACTGACTCTGGCAAAGCCAACATTTTGTCACCCATCCCAACACATGAAGGAGAAGCGAAGAGAAGGTGTGGCCTTAAGATGAGATAGTACAGGTTGGAAGGGAGGCTTGTGTGGAGCGTAAACATAACACAGGCCAGTTGGGTCAAATGGCCTTCTTCTATGCTGTAAAATTCTGTCTTGGTCCCTAATTGCCCTTGACCTGAGTGGCTTGAAGTGACAGATGACTGTAGATCCAGAGTTTAATATACGCCAGGCTAAGGACAAATGGTAGATTTCCTTCTCTGAAGGACTTCAGTAAATCAGATGGGTTTTTGATGACATTTGGTAATGGTTTCATTGTACTGAGACTAGCTTTCAATTCCAGATTTTATTAATTGGACTTAAATTCCACCAGCTGCCATGGTGGGATGATTAACATGTTCCCCAAGGCCTATTCCTCATCCAGCCACATTATGCCACTTTCTCACAGTTGTGAGCTAAGTCACTGCTACCCCACAGCGCCAGGGGCCTGGGTTCAATGCCACCCTCTGGCGATTGTCCATGTGGAGTTTGCACATTGTCCCTGTGTCTGTGTGGGTTTTCTCCAGGTCCTCCGGTTTCCTCCCACAGTTCAAAGATGTGCAGGTTAGGTGGATTGGCCACACTAAATTGCCCATTATGTTCAGATATGTGTAGATTAGGTGTATTAGCCATGGGAAATGCAGCGTTACAGGGATGGGATAGGAGGATGGGTCTGGGCAGGATGCTCTTCGGAGGGTCAGTGTGGAGTTTTTGGGCCGAATGGCCTGCTTCCACACTGTAGGGATTCTATTCTACATTCTAAGTCACAATCCCACAGGACTTAACTCCCTCCTCTAGATTGACACTTCTAAGCAATACTCAGGGAGTGCTGTCTTCCTAATTAGACATTCAACTCGAGCTTCTGGCATCAATGTTGCCACCCCCCAGGTACCTTTTGAGCCATAAGAAGACAGGGGAGACAATGGCCTAGTGGCATTATTGCTGGACTATTAATCCAGAGACAAAGAAGGGTCTAGGCCCAAAACGTCAGCATTCCTGCTCCTCTGATGCTGCTTGGCCTGCTGTGTTCATCCAGCTCTACACCTTGTTATCTCTAACGTTCAGGGGACCTGGGTTTGAATACTACTGTGGCAGGTGGTGGAATTTGAATTGAATAAATATCTGGAATTAAGAGTCTAATAATGATATTGAATCCATTGTCAATTGTTGGGAAAAACCCATCTGGTTCACTAACGCCCTTTAGGGAAGGAAACTGCCATCCTTACCTGGTCTGGCCTACGTGTGACTCCAGACCCACAGCAATGTGGTTGACTCTTAACCACCCTCTGGGCAGTTGGGGATGGGCAATAAATATTGCCTAGCCAGCAATGGCCCCATCCCATGAATGAATAAAGAAGAACAAGAATGTTTTCCCAATGCCCAAGCCTACATTTATCACTGAAAAAGCAGGTCAAGTGGTCATTTAATTCATTTCTGTCTGTGGAGGAGTTTGCTGTGGGTAAATTGGCTGCTGCAATTCACTCGCGAAAAGAGTGACTACATTTTAAAACCACTCACCTGGCTATAAAGCTCTTTGTTTCTTCCTGATGTCATAAAACAAATAAATGCAGTCACTCTTCTGAGAGACAATTGACTATTGTTCATCCTAAACTTAATTTTCCCATCCATTTTATTTGCCTGGATTTGGATTATTCATGTTGCTTTTGTCTCTTCAAAAACTCAAACTTTCATTGTTCTTCTTTACGTTCTAATTTTTAAGAAGTTGCAACAAAGTTATTACCTCTTTACGTACCAGTACATCTGAGGAATTGACTGAGAGTAAAAGTTGTGTTGCATATAAATCAGACCAGACAGTCACTGTTGAAGGGAATCTCAGAAGCTAATTTAGCCACAACAAGTTACTCTTTTAAGACAAATCACATCACAACATGTAACACTCTAATATGGCTACTTCCTCCATGCAATGAAGGCAGTGCTGTGTGTTCAGTCAGTCAGTTATTAAATGTAATGTAACAGTAATAGGTAGTAAACACAAAACCCACACTATGTATAAATCTGAGCCATAACAGTGTAAATAGTTAGTGTTGTTAATAAACTTCAAGACATCTGTCTCAACAAGAACCCAGTCTTTGTGGTTTCTGTTATGTGAGCTGGGACAAAATGCAGACCATATCACACTGGCTGTGGTGTTTGACCCAATAAATCACCTCAGTAAATGCTGCTCTTTCTCTCTCTCTACCTCACTCTCCTCCTTTAAGAAATTCCTTAAAACCTACCTCTTTAGCCAAGCTTTTGGTTACCTGTCCAAACATCTTTATACATGGATCAGTGTCAAATTTTGGTTGAGGAAGCTCTGATAAAGCTCCCAGGGATCATTTACTCTGTTAAAGACACTATAAATGCCGTTGTGTCAGATTTTTCGCCCCCAATTTTCAACAAACGTTTGCATTTTTTTTCAGAGTCTAAAACCTGGAGAACTGCTTTTGAAGATTTGAGCTGAAAATAAGAATCTGCTAGTTTTTAGATATCAACTGTGTATCATTTGTTGGCACCAGAGCCTCTGAGCCACAAGGTTCAGAGTTCAAGAGCCATTCGAGGACTTGAGCATAATAATTTAGGCAGACACGCCAGTGCATTACTGGGGGTGTGCTGCACTGCTGGAGACATTCGTATAGACGTACCTCCTCTGTCATCTCAGGTGGATGTATAGAAATCCATTGGCACCATTTCGAAGATGAGCAGTTATCCCCAGTGTCCTGGTCAATACTTATCCCTCAGTCATCGTCACATTATCATAATTGGTGTTTGTGGGAGGTTGCCAGGTGCTGAGGTTCCTACAATGCAACAGTGTCTATGAATCAAAAGTAATTCACTGGGTCTCGATCACTTTTTGATACATCCAATGGTCATGAATGGCGTCATTTAAATGCAAGTCTTTCTTGCCTTCTGTCGAATATATAACACAGACTGGTGCTGCCAGATTCCAATACTGTGCTTCTTTCACAATCTAGTTTCCCATTTACCACTCTCTGCGCCAAATTCAATTTTCTGGTGACTGAGAAAAATGATGATAAATCTAACCTTAATAGCAGCAGATGAAAAGGCATATAATGCAGGCTCACAGCTGTGCTAGTGAAGCATGCACTAAACCAGATGCACATTAATACCTTCCTATCCTCCTGCTGCTCTCACTATTTACTCTCCAATCCTCACTCAGACTAACTTCATTAAAAGATCCAACAGTTCTTAATACTTTTCTTAATATCTGAAATGACTGCTGATCATTCAGTCATTATTTTTGAACTAAAAAAACCCCAAACATTTGAATTAGCCAATGTCAATAAAGTATCAAAGTGGCAATTTAGTACGGAAAGTTTCAGATTGTTTGAATTAAAGTGCAAATTTGCTGTGACATTGCTTTCAGTTAATTCAAGTTATTGGGTCTCTCAATTTTTATTGATGGAATAGAACTTTGATTCGCAATTATCAAGACGAAAACAGAAATTGCTGGAAAAGCTCAACATGTCTGGCAGCATCTGTGGAAAGAAGTCAGAACTGTTCTGAGGAAGGGTCACTGGTTCTGAAATGTTAACTCTGAATTCTCTCCATAGACAGTGCCAGACCTGCTGAGCTTTTCCAGCAATTTCTGCTTTTGTTTCTGATTTCCAGCATTTCATTCTTCTTTTGGTTGTTAATTACCGAGATGTCATAGAGTCATAGAGGCCTACGGCATGAAAACAGGCCCTTTGGCCCAACTTGTCCATGCCGCCCAGTTTTCACAATTTAAACTACTCCCATCTGCCTGTATTTGGTCCATATCCCTCCATACCTATCCCATCCCCGTACCTATCCAAATATTTCTTAAATGACGAAATTGTATTCGCTTCCACCACTACCTCTGGCAATCAGTTCCAGACACTCACCACCCTCTGTATAAAAAGATTGCCCCTCTGGACCCTTTTGTACCTCTACCCTCTCACCTTAAATCTATATCCTCTAGTTTTAGACTCCTCTACCATGGGGAAAAGTTGTTGGCTATATACCTTACCTATGCCCGTCTGCAAGAAGTGGGAGAGCAAAGTCTTTGTCAGAGGGGGACCATGGTGGCCATCGCTGTCTCAGAGTTTGTGGCCTGCAAAAATTTCACCTTGCAACCTCACTTGGGGTTGCCACCCACAGTTTGGGAAACGCTGCATTAAGGGTTACAAAACCAGTAATGGTAGATGAAGGTATGATACAAATCAACACGTTCCAGCTCAGGGATTCCCAATGTAGGTGATGAGATTCCAAGGTGGCGATGGGGGTTGAGAGCTGCAATGCTGTGGTCATGAGTTCTGAAGTAGCTGTGGTCACCATGGAGTTTGACCCGCTCCGTCCCCTATCGCTCTCACAGGTTCCCCCTCCCATGATCCTTTCTGTCACCGGTCAGCTTGGCACTACCACCCTGCCCCCCACCCCTAACTCTCAAAGCTCATCCCAAAAGGGTCATGGCTGTTTTCAGGCCTGGAAAGTGGGGTCACGGTGGGACAAAGGTTTGATCGAGCTGAAGGGCAGAATGGGTTTAAGGCTCACTGGTTGATCTCAAAATGTTGACTCACAGATGCTGCTAGATCCGCTGAATTCCTCCAGCAATTTCTGTTTCTGTTTCCAATTTCCACCGTCCGCAGTGCTTTGTTTTATTGCAGGCTTAAGGGGTTAATTCTTCTTCTTCTTCCAACATTCATATCAGTGTGAGTCTGTATGTGTACAGAAATTATGAAGTTTCAGTGAAGTTGCAAAACCTGTTTTTATTTCTATTCACCAACACTCAAAATAATCACAGTTCCCTGTCATCATTGTCCAACATAGCTTCTGATCCCAGTTTCCTCCCTTTGTCTTCCTCTTCTCATTTGGTATCTGTGATTCCAACAGCACTAGGATATCTTGCCCAAGTGTGACCTGCTTGCATTTCTGAACAAAGACCACAAGCATTGACCAGCTATTTAGCAGCAGAGGCATCACAGCAGAGCATCAGACCTAGTAGGAACTGCCAATGCTGGACAATCTGAGATAACAAGGTGTGGAGCTGGATGAACACGGCAGGCCAGGCAGCATCAGAGGAGCAGGAAGGCTGACATTTCGTGTCTGAAGAAGGGCCCAGACCCGAAACGTCAGCTTTCCTGC
>NW_025979703.1:0-5978 GCF_021869965.1 Rhincodon typus | reverse complement strand
TTTCTGATGAAGGGTCTAGGCCCGAAAAGTCAGCCTTTCTGCTCCTATGATGCTGCTTGGCCTGCTGTGTTCATCCAGCCCTGCACCTTGTTGTCTCGGATTCTCCAGCATCTGCAGTTCCTACTATCTCTGATTCAGTTTTAACCCCACTGCGAAGCCTCTTCTAAGGATGCCTACCCTGAAGAAGTTACCCTCCTCCCTCCGGACAAACCTCAGGGGATCTCTCTCCCACTGCAACTCTCTCGTAATCTCTTCGGCCCTGAAACTGCTCGACCATGTCCTGAAGCAAACCAGGTACTACAGCCACATCACCTTCCTTAGCACCTGCCTACGGAACCAGATCATCCCCAATGGACTACAATCCACATTCAAGCCTTCCCAATTTGGCCCCAACCGTGACAATGTCTACACTCATGGCATTGAGATCCTTCAGAAGTGTTTCTCCCTGCGACTCCTGAAACACACACTTGCAGCAATGCGCCGGCATCTCCAGGCACTACAATCAAAAAAAAAAGCTTTTTCTGATGAAGGGTCTAGGCCCGAAACGTCAGCCTTTCTGCTCCTCTGATGCTGCTTGGCCTGCTGTGTTCATCCAGCTCTGCACCTTGTTATCTCAGATTCTCCAGCATCTGCAGTTCCTACTATCCTTGAGCTCTACCATGTCCTTTTCCAAACCCCCACATACCAGGCCTTGTTATCACATACACAAACAAAGTTGCTGGAAAAGCTCAGCAGGTCTGGCAGCATCTGTGAAATTATAAACAGCGTTAACGTTTCGGGTTCGGTGACCCTTCCTCAGAACTGAGGACCGGACCTGAAACGTTAACTCTGTTTTTTCCTTCACAGATGCTGCCAGACCTGCTGAGCTTTCCCAGAAACTTCTGTTTTTGATCCTGATTTACAGCATCCGCAGTTCTTTCAGTTTTTACTTGTTATCACATTGTCTGCTATTACATACAATCCATTGTTAGCGACTAACAGTCCCCATTAATAGCTATTCAACCTCCTAGCCAATCATTATCCACTCCTTTGTACAAATAAAAAGGGAAAGAACTGCAGATGCTGTAAATCAGAAACAAAACCAGAAATTGCTGGAAAAGCTTGGCAGGTCTGGAAGCATCTGTGGAGAGAATTCAGAGTTAACTTTTCAGGCCCAGTGACCCTTCCTTGGAACTGATAGTAGCTAGGAAAAGGGTGGCTTGTATGCAGAAGTTAGGGTTGCGGGGAGGGGATAAAGAGCGAGCAATAGGTGGGGATAGAGCACAAAGACAGTGAAGAACAGTTAGGCAGATAAAGGAGTTCTGAGGAACCGTCAATTCTGTTTTTGTTTCAGCAGTTCATGCCTGGTTTAGCTAGCTTAGAAATAAAAACAGAAAGTCTTGGAAAACTTCAGCATCTGTGCAGAGAGAAACAGAGTTAACATTTTGCATCCAATGCCTTCTTCAGAACTGAACGGGGCTACAAAATCGAATTTCTTTTTACACTGTACAACAAGTCCTGAGGGTGCCCAGAACAAAAGACAGTGATTTCGGTGGTGAAGGACAGATGGAGACATAAAATAGTTAAAATAGTCTACTTTTCCTCTGTTTTTCGAGAATTCAATTTTCCTTTCCCTCATCACTTCCTGTTTCTGTACCGGAGTTAACTCTTACAAACAAAAACAAAAATTGTTGGAAAAGCTCTGAGGAAGGGTCACTGGACCTGAAACATTAACTCAGATTTCTGTCCACAGATGCTGCCAGACCTGCTAAACTTTTATATCAATTTCTGTTTGTGTTTCTGATTTCCAGCATCTGCAGGTCTTTCAGTTTTTATTTAACGTTTCTTCACTTTATTTCCTTGTCTGTCATTCCAATTTCCAATCCTTAAGCCTCATTGGTTAAGGAAATGGACTGTTGGTCCTATCAATCTGTGAGATTTGAGATGACCCACTGCCCTTATCATGCCACTCCTCGCCCACTGCTTTCTATGATTTTCAGGCAGTTTTGTGTCAGAGGGTAAGAGAAAGAGCCTACCAAATGAACCACAAAAATTGCTGGAAAAGCTGAGTCAGTCTGACTGTGTCTTGGGGAGCAAAAAGCAGAATTAAAAATCAAGGGGGCTGTGACCTTTCATCAGAACTGAGAAAAGTTAGAAATGTCATAAGTTTTGAGCAAACAACAGGAGGTCAGATGGGAAGGAAAAACAATAGCGAAGGTCTACCTGACGATGGAAGGCAGTACAGATTAAATAGCAAAGGGTTTAATTGTATAAAGCCAAAGCGAGTGGTAATGGGATAGATAAATAAATAAATACATGTCTAGACGAGATGCCAATGACAGGGTAGTAGCTGTCTGAATGGAAAGTAAATGGAAGTAAAAAGAAGCAAAGGAAATAAATGAACCAGTGGAAGAAAAGACATGGAAACAAATTGGGGGCAGGAGGAGGTAAACTGAAAATGTTACATTCAGTGTTGAGTCCAGAAAGCTGTAATGTGTCCTGTTGAAAGATGAGGGGCTGTTCCTCACACTAATATTGAGCTTCGTTGGAACACAATGAGAGGTACCACTCTTTCAAAATCTGAAGGTATTGTTGGGTACCTTAATTTTAAGGCCAATGGTAAACCGAGTGACTTCAAAGTTGCCAGTGAAATTAAATCAAATGATTTAAATTCCCCACGTTTTTTCAGAGGAAATCTTTGTGTCTTTTTTGATCATATGCACCATATCAACCAAAGAGAAGGGAGAGAAATTGCTGGAAGCAATACAGTTTAATGGTAACATTAAATGTAGGCATTTCTGACATGCAAAACAAGGTTTACAGAATGTCAACAGCATATTAAACATGGAACCTGCACTGGCCACATCTCTCCCCATGTTGTTGTGGTGTTTTAAAAAATGTTTTGCTAGCTTTTTTTAATAAAAAAGCCTCATTTTAAAGGGCTCAAGGAGACATCTAAAATGCATCTCAGTCACATTAATTATTCAGGACTATGCAGGGAGCTGTGTGTTCAGAGTTTCCTAGCCTCACCGTGATTAAATTCTGATTACGCTCCACGAGAGTGTGACTTGTGTCCTTGAGGATTTGGCTGCGCAGATGTGGATCTGTAATACTTTAATTCATCGGAAAGACACGGATTCCCTATGAGAGCTTTAGACTTTGAAAAAAATAACTGTGCTTATCATCCACTCAGCACACTTGGATCTTCAGACCCAGCAAAACTTTTGATTTGTTGTATCCTTCAGTTTAAATATCTTGTTTGTCATAAACAGGGCTGCTTGGTGGTTAAAGGGACTGATTCCTGCATAAAGAACAGCTTTACTAAATTAAACACAGACACACAATACGCACGCACAAATGCACACACACACACATACACACACAGACACTCACACATACACATACACACACAAATAAACACACACACACACACAAATAAACACACACTCACACATACATTCACACACACACACACACACACACATTGTCACCCATGTGTGTACACACACATGCAGGCACTCAGAGACACATGCAAATGCACACACACAAACACACACACACATGCACAAACACACACAGCCACACACACACACAGACACACAAACACACACAGACACATGCATAGACACACACATACACATGCACAAATGTGCACACACTCCCACACACACACACACACGATCATGCATTAATTCTAGACTCAGGTTTTGAAAGCCAGGATTCTTAAATCACTGACTGGAATTTAGGGGCTCTGTAAAGATCCCAAATTTCACTCTACCTATGGTCTGATCTCCGTGTTACCAGTTTGTCTAGGTAATTTTAATCAATTTGTTCAGACATTTTAGGGCCCTTGTCTGGAGCAGGTGGGATTTGTACCCTAGACTCCTGGTCACAGGAGCCACACTGGCATACGTGTAGTGCCAGTCAAAACTAAAGTAAGTGGACCATTCCTGTCCCCATCCTGGTGGCACTATAAGGGTAAATGAGATTTTCATTTTTTTTACTGGAAAACATTTGAAAGGAATCACGGAGAAACAAGATGGAGGTCTATCCTTACCTGTCCATAGCAGCAAATGTCACTGTCTGCCTGATGGTGGTACGACAATACCATCAGTACCTTCTAGGAGCTTGGGACAGACTGGCCCTGAACACAAGGCCGGGGCAAATCATTAACATTTATCAACCATAAAGTATATACAGGAGCTAAGTGGAGCAGAGCTTCACCAGGGCTGTCTTCCATCAGGTCTCACTCCCATGTGACCTGATCTCATATTGACGAGCTCCTTCCTCGCTAGAACATTGATACACTTAACCCTTTATTTTACGTGTGGAAGATATCATTGTCAAGCAGATCACATGGAGATAGATAGAAGGATCTTAAGGCTGGATAGTGCCAGACAGGAGTAATTTCTAACAGGGATCCGATTCCTGAGCTGTTGGTTTCTAAACCCACCTTTTCTTCTTGTTGTGTATAGCTAATTATTCTGTAATTAGTAAACTTAGCGATTCACCCTTTTCTGTGAATTGTCAAACTGGTTTATGCTTTGCAATACTTACCTAGCTCAGCTCCAATAATACACAAAATTTAGAAAATGCAAAATGTTCAAAATATATTGACCCCCATTCCCCAAGTTTCACCTTAAGCATGGTGGTTAATGCAGATCAATGAAGACGTAAAGTTTCCCCTGGTATATGTGAGAAAATGTGAATATTCCACCCATGTACAAGTCCACATTGTTTTTAAAATGCCCTGAGAAAATCAAGGACAGGTGACTCCAGCAACATCACTACCACAGGCTAAAATGACACCCTCAAAGAGCTGGAAGAAAAAGAATTCTCAAGGCCTTAATTTTAAAGTTCTCATTCTCGTTTTGAAATTCCTCCAATGAACTCCTCCCTTTTTCTGTCCCCTCCTCCAGACCTACAGTCCTTCGAGATCTGTGAGTTCCTCCTCCTTCAACATTTGTGTTTATGTCTTCTCCCCCCACAGCCCGAAACTTTGGAATTCTTTCCCTTAACGTCCTAAGTTCTACACCAATCTCTCCTCATCCCAGATGCCTCTCAAAACCTGTCTTAATGTCTCTTTATTTAGTTCAAACTTTGTTTGATAATCTTACTGTGAAATGCCTTGCAATGTTCTACTGTGTTAAAATCCTATTTAAATGCAAATTGTCGCAAGGATTTCTCAGCTGAGTTCAATATTCAGGGGTAATTTGTATTTCTCAGGAAGGATGAAACATTGGAAATCAGTGTTTCTGGTATAACACATTGAAGTACAAACATTTCAGATACAGAAGCCTAAATTATTGACCTCACGAGGATTATGAAAATAAACACTAAGACATACAAAAGTCAAAATGTATATGGAAATTATTCCATAGTGATTTCCCTCAAAAATAAACACAAATATAATTCTCTTCTGGTGTTATTAATTCCAATGGGCCGTGTAAAGATTGCCAAATTTTGAATCGTCCTGCAGTATCCAGGAACTGAACTTTAATCTCCAGGATGCTGCAGAGAAGCTCAAAACAACTTAGGGTTTTTTTCTTCGTTTGCTTTAATTTATTCATCATAAAAACTATGAGATGGGGAGTTATAGAGTCATAGAGATGTACAACAGGAAACAAACCCTTCGGTCCAACTTGATAAATTTCCTAAATTAATCTAGTCTCATTTTCCAGCATTTGGCCCATATCCCTCTAAAAAGCTGGGGTGGTTGGGGGGAAGGAAATGATTTTACAAATAGTCAAGGCAAATCCAAAGAGCCGGATGTTTTTCCCATTGGTGGAGGAAGGCAGCGCACTTAGTAGGATGGACAGGCAGTTCCTGGGTTGTGACCAGGTTCTGCTCTGGAGTCAATAGGTGTGGAGCTGGAAGAGCACAGCAGGTCAGACAGCATCCGTGGTGCAGGGAAGTCAATGTTTCGGGCCTGGTCCTAGCAAAGGGTTTTGGCCCGAAACATTGA
This sequence comes from Rhincodon typus, assembly GCF_021869965.1. Taxonomy (NCBI): domain Eukaryota; kingdom Metazoa; phylum Chordata; class Chondrichthyes; order Orectolobiformes; family Rhincodontidae; genus Rhincodon; species Rhincodon typus. Next base: position 34 of record NW_025979703.1, on the reverse strand, counting down.
CTTTCGTGCTTCTCGGATGCTGTCGGTAAGGGTA
>NW_025979702.1:0-5979 GCF_021869965.1 Rhincodon typus | reverse complement strand
TGTGTTCATCCAGCTCAACACCTTGTTATCTCAGATTCTCCAGCATCTGCAGTTCCTACTATCTCTGCAGCTGTTTTGAAAGTGTTTTTTCTTCCTCCACTGAAATTAATTAACATATCACCAAAGCAAAACTGCCATAAACCGGTGAACATTGCTTTATTTTTGATGCTTTTAAATATTATAGTATTTTTGCATTCCTTAACTCAGAATTTCCACTCTCATAAAGGATTGGTAAGTAGTTTTGATTCAATTTACTTGAAAAGCTCAAACAGGTCTGTTTAACAGACAAACAGCGAGCCATGTGGCATCACATTGCTTATGGCTCATGAGCACACACAGCTCTTAAAGCAGCAGTACACAATCCCATTATTTCAAAGATAAAATGACTTGCAGAGTGAAATATGTATACAATAAGTAGTTGCAAAACTGCTTACACAGAAATAAGATTTATAAAATTTGGGAGGTTAAGAATTTGGGACCTGATACACGATATATCTGTAGGTGGTTTGACAACCCCTCTAGATCTTGTGATGGCTTCCAGCAATCTAGACTTCACATGTGGTTGTTCTCAACTTGTTTCTCCCCATTGCTTTTCCATTTAGTGTTGCGACTTTGTAGATTCTAGGCCCACTGCACACTTTAGACACCTGTCCAGCTAACCAGATGTTGGCCAAGTATCATTTTCATTCTCCCTTGTTTTTTGAAAAGTTTGTCAATATCTCTAAGCCCTTGGAGAGGTGATGATCTGGCAGGGCTTTCCTAACTTGTCTTCCAAACATGATCTCTGCTGGTGATGGAAAGTTTATATTGAGTATGTAGCTCTTAGATGTAGCCTAGCAATACGACAAGCTTATTTTGCCACACTGCACTTCATGATAAGTGTTTTAATAATGCAAACCATTTACTTGGTGAAGGAGGAATAATATGATGAATAATATAATGAGGTTATGTTATGGTTTAGGCGACAGTTCGTTCACTTGTCCCTAAAATATCTGCTTGTATGTCGTGACCCATTCTCAGATATAATGGTCGGAAGCTTATAGGGGCTTGAATGATGTGGGCTATGGCAAGATGGAATTTGGTCGGTTCAGTGAAGGTTTGATTTTTAAACAGGAGAGATTTTGGGAGTTTGTGACCACAGTTATAAGCCTAAGTGTAAGCAGTCCAACATTTGTGAGGAATTTTCAGATAGTTTATTCAATTTGCTAAGCAACAGCCGTCTAGATGTGATGCTTTATTTAATCAGACCAAATATGGAAATATATGACACATGACAGATAAAAATGCTTTAAGTGAGTGAGCAAATGCATAGCAAATGAAGTATAATGTGAACAAATGTGAGGTTATCCACTTTGGTAGCAAAAACAGGAAGGCAGATTATCACCTGAGTGGCGATAGTTTGGGAAAGGGAGAGGTGCAATGAGACCTGGGTGTCAATGAGCACAAGTCACTGAAGATAAGCATGGAGGGGCAGCAGGTAATGAAGAAGGCAAATGGTATGTTGGCCTTCACAGTAAGAGAATTTGAGCAGAGGAGCAGGAATGTCAATTGTACAGGCCTTGGTGAGACCACACCCGGAGTATTGTGTGCAGTTTTGGTCTTCTTAGCTAGAACATTTTTCCTCACATTTGGAGGGAGTGCAACAAAGTTTTACCAGACTGATTCTCAGAATGGCAGGACTGATGTACAGGGAGATACTATATTGGTTAGGACTATATTCAATAGAATTTAGAAGAATGAGGGTGGATCTTATAGACACCTATAAAAATTTAACAGGACTAGACAGGGTAAATGCAGGAAGGATTTTCCTGATGACCAGGGTGTCTATAATCAGGGGTCACAGTCTAAGCGTACAGGATAGGCTATTTAGGATTGAGATGAGGAGAAATTTCTTCATTCAGATATTGGTGAGTCTGTAGAAAGCTGTGCCACAGAAGATGGTTGAGGCCAAAACATTGAACGTTTTCAAGCAGGAGTTAGATATAGTTCTTAAGGCTAAAGGGATCGAAGGGTATTGGGCAAAAGTGGGACCAGGATACTGAGTTGGATGATCAGCCATGACCATATTAACTGGTGGAGCAGGCTCGAGAGCTGAATGGTCTGCTCCTGCTATTTGCTTCATTTCGATGCTTTTTGGCCCTAAAGTCATTGTAATACAATAGGGAAGCAAAGGCAGTAGACCCCTCCAGATGGAGTGGTGGGATATTTGTCCCTACGATTTTTTGGTCTTTGGTGACAACAGTCTTTGTTCTTCCTTCAAACCCTTGTCCTTCTCCCAAGGAAATGGCTTGTTTCTCTGGACTCTCCTTCAAAATCACTTCCAGCTTACTTCTGTTAATATACTTTGTTTTTGGGGCGGGCAATTTTTTCAGCCAATGACCACAGGGCAGGCTACACATAATTTCAGGATGACTTGGGTCCCCTTGCCCAATTTCATCTGAAAGTGAAGTTGTCATTCATTCCTAGACCAAAACATCCTATTTCCCAAACAGGGTAACATATAGGCTACAAACCAGGGTACATATAAAATCAAATAAATCTTCAATATCAGTTCAATGGAACATTGTGACCTCTGTGATCTTAGGATTCTGGTGACATTTTATTTCCATATGCTGGAAATTTGCAAAACTAGTTACTGCTGTAATAGCAGTTCAATGAGATCTCATGTTACACAGGAAGGACTAGGAAAATACAGTTTTAAAAGGATTCCAGTTTCCTGTTCAGGCCAGTAGGTTATTTTGATGGTAATCAAAGTGCCATAAGTTCCAAGACAGTAGTCAAGTGCCTGGGAGAATACCCCATATTTATATGTATTTAATGTTTATACTGTCGAGTTTATGACATGCAGAGTAAACACATTAAGTCAATTAGTTTACTTTTAATTTCAGAATAGAAGGTTCAAGCTTACTCATCTAAAACAGAAGTGGATCAATTCTTTTTTCTCTCAAAGGCTCACGAGTCTTTGGGATTCTCTTTCTGAAAAGGTGGTAGAACAGTATTCTTGAATATTTTCAATATACAGGCTGAAACGGGGTGAAAGGTTTTCCAGAAGAATTGGGAGGGTGGAGTAATCAGGCCAGCCGTGATTCTAATTCAACTTCCATGATCCAAATAGTTGGAGCAGGTTTGTGGAGCCGAGTAGCCTATTGCCACTCCAACTCACATAGAATATGAAATAATAGTTCATATTTTTGAACACACATGTTCTGTATTCACTTTCTTCATCCTAATCTGTTGAAAACCCAGTTTGGGGCTAATAGTCATATCTGTTCTCTGGGTTATGCCTCCTCCAGTGCCACAATGATGCCACAAGTAAACTGGAAGAGCAGCATCTCATATCCCACCACAGAAGCCTACAGCCCGATGGCCTCAATATAGAATTGACCAGTTTCAAAATCTCTGCACCCCCAGCGTCATCCCATGTCCAAACACCACACACCCCCATTCCCTCCTCCTTGACCTGACACAACCTGTCCATCTTCTTTCCCACCTATCTGCCCCACCCTTCCCACAGACCAATCCCCTCTACCTCTCCCTGCATCCACTTATCACCATTGAGCCTACCTTTCGCAGCCCACACCACTCCCTCTATTTATTTCCGAGCTCCTTTCTTCCTCCACAGTCCTGATGAAGGGTTTACTCCCAAAACATCAACTTTCCTGCTCCTCTGATGCTGCTTGACCTGCTGTGTTCCTCCAGCTTCACACTGTATTGACTTTGACTCATGCATCTGTAGTTCTTGTTATCTCCTAAAATAAATGTCCATGTAAGGATCTAACCTAAGAATTTCACCCAAAAATACCTCTATTCTGCAAATTTCAAGTTTCATTCAAAAACACTGCTCTTAACTTAGCACGCTGTCCAACGAGGATATCATTCAGTATAAACTTGGTGTGGATGGGATTGGAAAATAATCATTGTCGAACCTAAGTTCTTCCTTTGAACACTATCATTTTTACTTCACAGCGAGGCTGAGGATGTTCAGGTAAGTGGCCAATAACAGTCTGCAGTGTATATTTTCTTTGAACTCATACAAATAGTCAAGTGTGTCATTTAAATTTTTTTTTTTAACATTTTACGTTCCACACATATAGGCACCCCTAGTAAGACCAGCATTTATTACTTTTCACTGGAACTGGACCATTTCAGAGACCAGTGAACCAGATAGATTTTTTTACAACAGCCTTTGATAGTTTCATGGTCACCATTACAGAGAGTACAGTACTGGGTCCCTCATGTTCGTGATATATATAAATGAAATAGATAAGAATGTTGGAGGCATGGGGGGCTGATGACGTGAAGATTGGCCTGGTGGTTAATAATGAGGAAGAAGATCTTAGGTTACAGGAAGATATAGACTGGTTATTCAGATGGGCAGATAAGTAGCAGATGGCATTTAACCCTGATAAATGTGAAGTGATGAACTTTGGAAGAGGTAAAAAGACAATGGAGTGTTCAATGAATGGCAGGAAATGAGGAAGCTCAGAGGAACAGAGGGATCTTGGGGTGCTTGTCCACAGATTCCTGAAGGCAGTAGGACGGGGTGGTTAAGAAGGTGTATGGGACACTTGCCTTTGTGAGTCATGGCAAGGGAGGATATGTTGGAGGTGTACAGAACTTTGGTTAGGCCATAGCTGGAGTACTGTATGCAGTTGTTGTCAGCACATTTAGGGAAGGATGTGATTGCACTGGAGGGTCATAGGAGATTCACCAAGATATTGCCTGGGCTGGAGAATTTTAGCTATGAAGAGAGGTTGGATAGGCTTGGTTTGTTTTATTTAGAGAAGACTAGGCTGAGGGGGGACCTGATGGAGGTGCATACATTTATGAGGGATTTGGACAGGGTGAATAGGAAGTATTTGTTCTCCTGACTTGTAAAGGTCAATAATGGCGGGGCATAATTTAAGGTGAAGGAGAAAGGATTTGTGGAAAATTGTTTTCACCCAGAAGTTGGTGGATATCAGGAATGCATGACCTGGGAGGTGGGAAATGACACAACCTTTAAAACATACAGAGATGAGCATTTTAAATGTCATAATATTCGAGGTTATAGACCGAGTGCTGGAAAGTGGGACTAATGTAGATAGGTTGGCGCAGACTTGATGGGCAGAAGGATTTCTTCTGCATTGTATGACTCTATGACCAGATTTAAATTTCAGAATTTTTTTTCAATTGGATTTAAACTCCACCAGGTACTGTGCTAGGATTTTACCCATGTCTCCAGATCATTAGCCAGAGTGTTTCTTGAGTATGAGCCTAGGGACATTAACACTATGACATAGTCTCACTAATGCTCTTGCCTTATGGACTTCCCTCTCTGATAAACCTCTGCCTTGTGCTTTGTTTCCAACTTGCCTATTGTTGACTCATTTTTGAGGGATACTGTGAATGTGTATTTTTTTTTTGTTGCACATCTGTTAAATTTTTCTCAACTAAAATGGTCAAATACATCACTCAGGGAGAGGGGAAGGGGGTTCTGAAATAAATAGGGAGAGAGGGGGAGGCAGATAGAAGATGGATAGAGGAGAAGATAGGTGGAGAGGAAACAGACAGGTCGAAGAGGCGAGGATGGAGCCAGTAAAGTTGAGTGTAGGTGGGGAGTTAGGGAGGGGATAGGTCAGTCCAGGGAGAATGGACAGGTCAAGGGGGCGGGATGAGGTTAGTAGGTAAGAGATGGGGGTGCGGCTTGAGGTGGGAGGAGGGGATAGGTGGGAGGAAGAACAGGTTAGGGAGGCGGGGACGAGCTGGGCTGGTTTTGGGATGCGGTAGGGGGAGGGGAGATTTTGAAGCTTGTGAAATCCACATTGATACCATTGGGCTGCAGGGTTCCCAAGCGGAATATGAGTTGCTGTTCCTAAAACCTTATGAAATCCCCATTTCTGATGAAGGGTCTAGGCCCGGAACATCAGACTTTCTGCTGCTATGATGCTGCTTGGCCTGCTGTGTTCATCCAGCTCTGCACCTTGTTGTCTCGGATTC
>NW_025979701.1:0-5980 GCF_021869965.1 Rhincodon typus | reverse complement strand
CCTATCCCCTCCTCCCACCTCAAGCCGCACCTCCATCTCCTACCGACCAACCTCATCCCGCCCCCTTGACCTGTCCGTCCTCCCTGGACTGACCTATCCCCTTCCTAACTCCCTACCGACACATCACCTTTACTGGCTCCATCCCCGCCTCTTCGACCTGTTTGTTTCCTCTCCACCTATCCTCTCCTCTATCCCTCTTCTATCCGCCTCCCACTCTCTCCCTATTTATTTCAAAACCCCCTTCCCCTCCCCCTTTTCTGATGAAGCGTCTAGGCCCGAAATGTCAGCCTCTCTGCTCCTATGATGCTGCTTGGCCTGCTGTATTCATCCAGCCCTGCACCTTGTTGTCTAGCAAAATAAAGACGGTCTTTTCTTGTTTCATTGCTGCTATTGCAGATTTCATTGTCACAATAAATGTCCAAATATTGTCCGATACATGAATGTCACCTACAGGTAAAATTAAAATTTATGTTGTATGGCATCAGGAGTACAGTCACAGCTTATAGAAAAATGAATTTCTTTAAACTACAAATTAGTTTCTTGCCCATCTAGATTATCTGTGTTGAGATGTTTACTATACATCTTTGTGACACGTTTTTACAAGTAGATAGACAGATAGTAAGTCAGATAGTCAGTTAACACAAGAAGTAAGTAATTTTAGTTTCCAAACCTGTTTGTACTTCTGTTTTGCTTTTGTGACAATAGGGTATCACTTAAGGTGAGTGGTAGTTTCTCTCACTTCTGAGTTAGGAAGTTTGTACCCCAGAACATATTGTCTAGACTGGAGCCTAAAGTGCAGCATTTCCTTAGTGCTACACCACTGGGGATGCTCTCTTTTGTATGAGATGTTAGAGTAAAGCTCCTTCTGCTTCCTCAGATGGGTATAAAATATCTCCTCACACTGCTTGAGAAATAGGGAGGCAGATGAGGCTGTGTAGCCACCTTAGTAATATTTATTCCTGAATCAACATCTAAAACAGATGCAAGTACTTCTTTGAATGTAATTCTTGTTGATAAAAGTCATTAAACTGGGAAATTGGGTTAAAGGATAGGTCAATAGATATGCAGAGACAGACATTTAAAGGGATATTTCAGAATATCCAGAATAGATACATTCCCATTCTTCACAGAAAACTATGAAGGGATGAACCCAACATTAGTTAGAAATATTAAGAAAAGTACCATAGATCACTGGAAAGGTGGTACTGATTAAATTATGGGAATCACAGGCTGACAAGTATCTTGGTCCTGATGGATTTCATCCTAGTGTCTTAAAAGAAGTGACAAGTAGAATAGCTGGTTTTATTTTTCCAAACCTCCCTTGATTTGGAGATGGTTCCATTAGTTTGGAAGATAACAAATGTAACTTATTGATTTTAAAGAGTAAGGGAAACAGAAAGCCGGGAACTGCAGGCCTGCTTAACATATGTCACAGGGGAAATGATAGAAACTAATATTACAGGCGTTCCAGCAGGCACATGGACAATTTGTTTTCTTGATTCGCTTGTAGGTGTTGCTAGCTTTTATTGCCCATCCCTAGTTACTCTGAAGAAAGTGGTGGTGAGCTGCTTTCTTGAACCACTGCTATCCATGTGCTGTAGGTTGACCACAATGCCATTAGGGAGGGAATTCCAGGATCTTGGCCCAGTGACAGTGAAGGAATGGTGATACATTTTCAAGTCAAGATGGCGAGTAGTTTGGAGGGAAAATTGCAGGTGATGGTATTCGCGAAAGTTCAAGTAATCATACAGCATCAACATGGTTTGGCGCAGCAAAGGTTATGGTTCAAGATGGAGGCTTTCAAGAGGACATTAGATGATTACTCGGATGCAAATAATGTGCAAGGGTATGGGAATAAAAGAGATTGACACTAAGTAATGATGCTCATTTAGCGAGCTGGTGCAGGTATGATGGGCTGAATAGCCTCCTTCTGCAGTAGAACACTTCTGTATTTCTGTGGTTGTGTGTAAGGGAAATGGGGTTTGACTAATCTATTTGAGTTTTTTGAGAAGGTAACACATGTGCTGTGGATGAGGGGGACCTGGTGGATTCATTGAGTCATAAAGTCATATAGTACCGAAACAGACCCTTTGGTCTAACTTGACCATGCCAAAAAAGTTTCCCAAACTAAACTAGTCCCACTTGCCTGCATTTGGCCCATATTCCTCAAAACCTTTCCTATTCATGTGCCTGTCCAAATGTCTTTTAAATGTTGTAACTGTACCATCATCCACCACTTCATTTGTCAGTGCATTCTACATATGAACAGTGCTCCTTGAGATCACTTTTAAATCTTTCTCCACTCACCTTAAACATATGGCCCCTACTTTTGAACTCCCCCAACCTAGGGAAAAGACCTTTTGCTATTCACCTGTTCTACGCCCCTCATGATTTATAAATCTCTACAAGGTACCCCTTAATATTCTATGCTCCAGTGAAAAAAGTCCCAGATTTTCCAGCCTACTTTTATAACTCAAACCCTCCATTCCCAGCAACATCCTGGTAAATATTTTCTGAATCCTTTCCAATTTAATAATATCGTTCCTATAGCAGAGTAACCAAAACTGTATACAGTACTCCAAAAGTGTCCTCACCAATGTCCCGTACAACCTCAACATGATGTCCCAACTTATGTACTTAATGGTCTGAGCAATGAAGGCAAGTACGTTAAATGCCTTCTTAACCACCCTGTCCACCTGTGATACAACTATATGCCTGCACTCCTCGGTCTCTCTGCTCGACAACACTACTCAGGGCTTACCGTTAATTGTATAAGTCCTGCCCTTATTTGTTTTAGCAAAGTCAATACTTTGCATTTATCTAATTGAAACTCTATCTGCCTCTCCTCAGTCCGTTGGCCCAACTGATGAAGATCCCTTTGTAATCTTAGATAACCTTCTTCACTATTGACCATACCACCAATTTCTGCAAACCTATTAACCATGCCTTCTATATTCTCATCAAATCACTTCTATAAATGACAAGCAAAGGTGGATCCAGTACTGATCGCTGCAGAACGCCGCTGGTCACAGGTGTCCAGTCCAAAATACAACCCTCCATCACCACGCTCTGTCTCCTACTGTCAAGACAATTTTGCCTCCAACTGGCAAGCTCTCCTTGAATTCCATGTGATCTAACTTTACTAACCATGCAAAACCTTGTCAAGGACTTTACTAAAGTCCATGTAGACAACATCTACCGCTCTGCCCTCATCTTTTTGGTTACATCTTGAAAAAGCTCAATCAAGTTTGTGAGATTTATGAAATTTCCCATGCAGAAAGCCTTGCTGACTTTTCCTAATCAGTCCTTGCCTCTCCAAATGCATGTAAATCCTACATCTCAGAATCAGTGATCTATAGTTCCCAGGCTGCTTCTTGCAGCTTTTCTTAAATAAAGGCACATTATCCACCCTCCAGTACCCTGGCATCTCACCCCTGACAGTAGATGACACAAATAGGGGCCCAGCAATATCTTCCCGAACTTCACACAATATCCTGGGATGCACTTGATCAGGTCCCAGAGATTTATCCACCTTTATGTTTTTTAATACCTCCAGCACTTCCTCTTCTGTAATGTGGACTGTTGTCAAGACATCAATATTTATTTCCCCAAGTTCCCTAGCCTCCATTTTTTCTCAGGTAAAAACTGAAGCAAAATATTTGTTAAGTATCTCTCCCATCTCCTGTGGTTCTATGCATAGACAACATCGTTGATCTTTAAGGGGCCTTTTTCTCTCCCTAGTTGCTCTTTTGCTCTTAATGTATTTGTAGAATCTCTTTGGATTATTCTTAACCTTATCTGCTAAGGCTATATCATATCCCATTTTTGCTTCCTGATTTCCCTCTTAAGAATGCCCCTACACCACTTATACTCTTCAAGAGATTCACTTGATCCCAGTTGTCAATATATAAAATATGACTCCTTCTTATTTTTGACCAAAGCCTCAATACCTTTATTCATCCATTGTTGCCTACTCTTATCACCCTTACCCTTCACTCCAACAGGAACATAATGCCTCTAAACTCTCATTATCACACTTTTGAAAACCTCTCACTTGCCAGTCCCTTTATCTGCCAACAGTCTACGCCAATCAATTCTATCTCATACCATCAAAACTTACCCTTCTCCAATTAAGAACTTTAAACTTTTACCCAAGGCCTATCCTTTTCCCTAACTATTTTAAAACTAGTAGAATAATGATCACTGGTCCCAAGGTGCTCCCCCACTAACATTTTAGTCACTTGCCCTGCCTTATTTCTCAAGAGAAAGTCAAGTTTTGCTCCAACTGTAGTAGCTACATCTATGTATTGGTAAAGGAAATTTTCTTGAACACATTTAACAGATTTCTCACCATCCAAACCCTTAACACTATGGCAGTCCCAGTCAATGATTATCTGTACTTAGATTTCTAGAAGGCATTGATAATGTTCCACATCAAAAGTTATTGGGCAAATAAAAACCTATATGAATGAGAAGGAATATTGACATGTATATTAGATTGCCTGGTTAACAGGAAGCAGAGTGGAAGCATAAGTAGGTTTTTACCTTGGGTTTAAACGATATAAATTGTGGTGTGTTATAACGGTTCACACTGACACCTCGAACATTTACAGTTTATATCAGTGACTTAAATGAAGAGGTTGGTGATACAATTGTCAAACTTGCTAATGACACAAATATAATTCTGAAAGTATGTTGTGAAGAGGCCATGAGGGAGCTACAAAAAGTTTAAGAGATGGGCAAAGATGTGGCAAATGGAGTATAATGTAAGAAGATGTGAAATTGCTGTTATCTGCCTGTACCACTTGTAAACAAAGCTTTTCACTGTATTTTGGTACACGTGACAATAAAATCAATCAATACATTTTGTCCATTTTGCCAGGTAGATTAATAATGTTTATATCCAACTGGTGAGAGATTGCAGAGCTCTGAGATGTAGAGGCATGTAGAAAGTTATCATTTATTGTGAGCAGAACGGAATACAAAATTAGAGAGGTTGTGTTACAATTATAAAGGTAATTATAAAAGTATATAATTATAAATATATTTATAAAAGTAAGACCACATCTGGAGAAATGTGTGCAGAGGTTGGTCACTTATTTAAGCAAGGATGTAATTTCAACGGAAGTGTTTCGGAGAAAGTTATCAGACTGGAATGAAAGGTGTATCTTATGAGGAAATATTGGGTAAGCTAGGCATGTATCCGCTGGAGTTTAGAAGAGTAAGAGGCTACTTGATTGAAACATATAGGTTCCTGAGGGGTGCTGCAATATTTTATCCAATGTTGCTGCTTTTGGTGCTGCTGCTGGAACTGGTACTAATTCAGTTGGAGCTAGAGCTAGAGCTGTTGCTGGTGTTGTTTGTACTGGATCTGGAGCTGTTACTAATATTGTTGGAGCTAGAGCTAGAGCTGTTGCTGTTGCCAGTGCAGTTGTGCAACTGGAGCTGATGATAAAGCAGTTGGTGCTATTGGACCTGTTGTTGTTGCTGTTATTGGTGTTTCTCATGCTGCTTCAACTGTCATTGGTCTTTCTGCAGTTCGTGGTACCGTTCGTGCAGTTAGCACTGTTGCTGATTCTGCCTGTACTGCTGCAGAGGCTGTTCCTCCTAAGTCTCGCTCCTTCCAAAGCAAAGAAGCAATAAGGGTGCCATAGAGAGAAAAGAATGCCGAGTTAGGAAAATAAAGACTTGAATGTAATGGCTAATGCTGCAGATGCCGCTGGCTGTGCTGGGGCTGAAGTAGTTTCAAATGCTGCTGCATCCAGCACAAAGAAATATTAATGCCTCCCATAGAAAACAGAGAACATTGAGTTGGGAAATGAAAGACACAGATTTATTTAGTGACTTTCATGGTTACATGAGATCTTAAAGCATATGACAGCTAGTGATGATAAGGTGTAGAGCTGGATGAACACAGCAGGCCAAGCAGCATCATAGGAGCAGGAAGGCTGATGTTTCGGGCCTAGATCCTTCATCAGAA
>NW_025979700.1:4171-5980 GCF_021869965.1 Rhincodon typus | reverse complement strand
AGTTAAGCTCTTCAGAACACCAATACCTGAACTTCACCAAATGACTCCAGTCTTGATGATGGTTTGACCACCATGCGCAATTCAGAGAGTTAAGCACATCAGACGGCTAAAATCTCAACTTCAACAGATGACACAACATTTGATGCTGGTTGTTTTAAAATACTTATTGCAGCGAGTTAAGCTCTTCAGAACACCAAAACCTGCACTTCACCAAATGACTCTAGTTTTGATTTTTCTCATACTAAGATGCTTATTTGACTGAGATAAGCATTTCAGAATTCAAAAATCTCAACTTCACCAAATGACTCAATGTTTGATGTTGTTTTGACTAACGTGCTTGTTTCAGCGAGATAAGCATATCAGAAGACCGAAATTTCAACTTTACCAAAGGACATAACTTTTGATGCTCGTTTGACTTAAATGCTTATTTCCGTCAGATGAACACTGCTGAAGTCAAAAATCTCAACTTTATCAAAAGACTTGATTCTTGATGCTGGTTAGTCTAAAATGCTTATTTCAGTGACTTAAGCACTCGAGAACTAAAATCTGATTTTAACCAAATGTCTCAGTTTCTCAAGTTATTTAGACTAACATGCTTATTTCAGTGAGATAAGGACTTCAGAAGTCAAAAACTTCAACTTCACCAAATGACTAAACTTTTGATGTTGTCTTGAATAACATGCTTATTTCAGCGAATTAAGCTCTTCAGAAGATCAAAATCTCAACTTCACCAAATGACACAACTTCTGATGTTGTTTTGACGGACGTGCTTATTTTAGCGAAATAAGCATGGCAGAAGACCCAAATGTCGACTCAAGCAAGACACTCAACTTTTTATGCTGTTTTGACAACATGCTTTTTTTCAGAAAGATAAGCACTTCAGAAGACCAAAATCTGAACTTCACGAAATGACTCAAATGTTGACGTTGGATTGATTAACATGCTTATTTCAGCGATTTAAGCACTTCAGAAGTCAAAAATCTCAACTTCACCAAATGACTCAACTTCTGATGTTGTTTTGACTAACAAGCTTATTTCAGCGCGTTAAGCCATTCAGAAGGCTAAAATCTCAACTTCACCAAATTACTCCTCTTTTGATGCTGTTTAGATTAAAATGCTTATTTCAGCCAGATAAGCACTTAAGAAGAACAAAATCTGAACTGACAAAATGACTCAAGTTTCGATATTTGTTTGGCTAACATGCTTATTTCAGTGAGATGAGCACTTCAGAAGTCAAAAATCTCAACTTCGCCAAATGACTTAATTATTGATGCTGTTTTGACTAACACACTTATTTCACTCAGATAAGCACATCGGAAGACCAAAATCTCAACTTCACCAAATCACATAACTTTTGATGCCAGTTGGATTAAAATTCTTATTTCAGCGAGATATGCACTTCAGAAGACAAAAAATCGTATCTTCACCAAATGACTCAATTTTTGATGTTAGTTTGACTAACATTATCATTTCAGCGAGTTAAGCATTTCTGAAGACTAAAATCTCAACTTCAACACGACACTCAACTTTTGATGTTCTTTTGACTAACATGCTTATTTCATTGAGATGAGCAGTTCAGAAGACCAAAATCTGAACTTCACCGAATGACTCAAGTTTTGATGTTGCTTGGACTAACATGCTTATTTCACCGATTAAGTACTTCGGGAATCAAAAATCTCAACTTCACCAATTGACTCAAGTTTTGATGTTGTTTTAACTAACATGCTTATTTCAGCGAGATAAGCATATCAGAAGAATAAAATCTCAACTTCACCAAATGACCTAACAATTTATGCTGGTTTGACTAAC
>NW_025979700.1:0-4071 GCF_021869965.1 Rhincodon typus | reverse complement strand
CCTCAGAAGCCAAAAATCTGAACTTCACCAAATGACTTTATGTTTGATTCGGGTTGGACCAAAATGCTTATTTCAGGGTGTTGAACACATCAGAAGACCAGTATCTCACTCCACCAAATGAGATAGTTTTTCATGTTGGTTTGCGTGACATGCTTATTTCATTGAGAGAAGCCCTTCAGAAGATCAAAATCTCAACGTCACCAAATGGGTCAACTATTGATGTTGTTTTGACGAACCTGTTTACATCAGCGAGTTAAGCGCTTCATAAGGATAAAACTTCAACTTCACCAAAAGACTGAACTTTTGATACTGGTTGCAATAAAATGTTTATTTCAGAAATTTAGGCACTTGAGGAGACCGGAATCTGAACTTCACCAATTGACTTAATTTTTTTATGCTGTTTTGACTAACATGCTTATTTAACTCAGATAAGCACTTCAGAATACCAATACCACACTCCACCAAAAATTTTAGTTTTTGATGTTGGTTTGAATGACTTGCTTATTTCAGCGAGTTGAGCTCTTCAGAAGGCTAAAATCTCAACCTCACCATATGACACAACTTTTCAAGCTCTTTGGTTTAAAATACTTATTTCAGCGAGTTAAGCTCTTCAGAACACCAATACCTTAACTTCACCAAATGACTCCAGTCTTGATGCTTATTTCAGTGCGATAAGCAATTCAGAAGTCAAAAATCTAAACTTCACAAATGACTTCAATGTTCATGCTGTTTTAACTGACATGCTTATTTCACTCAGATAAGCACTTCAGAAGACCAAAATCTGAACTTCACCAAATGACTCAAGTTTAGATGTTGGTTAGACTGACATGCTTATTTGAGTCAGATGAGCAATTCAGAAGGCAAATATCTCAACTTCACCACATGACTTAATTATTCATGCTGTTTTGACTGACATGTTTATTTGAGTGAGATAAGCACTTCAGAAATCAAAAATCTCAACTTCACCAAAGAACCTAACTTTGGACGCTGGTTGGACTAAAATGCTTTTTTCAGTGAGATGAGCACTTCAGAAATCAAAAATCGCAACTTCACCATCTGACTTAATTCTTGATGGTGTTTTGACTAACATGCTTATTTAACTCATATTAGCACTTCAGAATACCAATATCACACTCCACCAAAAATGTTAGTTTTTGATGTTGGTTTGAATGACATGCTTATTTCAGCGAGTTGAGCTCTTCAGAAGGCTAAAATCTCAACCTCACCAAATGACTAACTTTTGATGTTGTTTTGAATAACATGTTTATTTTAGCCAGGTAAGCAGTTCAGAAGGCAGAAATCTCAATATCACCGAATGATTTTATTTTTAATGCTATGTGGATTAAAATGCTTAAATCAAGGAGACAAGCCGTTCAGAA
This sequence comes from Rhincodon typus, assembly GCF_021869965.1. Taxonomy (NCBI): domain Eukaryota; kingdom Metazoa; phylum Chordata; class Chondrichthyes; order Orectolobiformes; family Rhincodontidae; genus Rhincodon; species Rhincodon typus. The sequence continues at coordinate 2,692 of NW_025979700.1, read as the reverse complement.
GACAACAATCTGAACTTCGCCAAATGACTCAATTTTTGATGTTAGTTTGACGAACATGCTCACTTCAGCAAGTTAAGCACTTCAGAAGATCAAAATCTCAACTTCGCCAAATGACACAACTTCTGATGTTGTTTTGACTCACGTGCTTATTTCAGCGAGATAAGCATAGCAGAAGACCAAAATGTCAACTTCAACAAGACACTCAACATTTTATGTTGTTTCGACAACATGCTTATTTCAGTGAGATAAGCACTTCAGAAGACCAAAATCTGAACTTCAGTAAATGACTCAAATTTTGATATTGGATTGACTAACAGGCTTCCTCCAGTGAAATAAGCACTTTAGAAGTGAAGAATTTCGACTTCACCAAATGACTCAACTTTTGATGCTGTTTTGACTGATATGCTTAATTCAGTGGGAAAAGCACTTCCTCCAATGAAATAAGCACTTCAGAAATCAAAAATCTTGACTGCACCACATGACTCGACTTTTCATGTTGTATTGAGTAACATGCATGTTTGAGTCAGATGAGTCTTCTGCTCTGTTTATCTCGCTGAAATAAGCACGTTAGTCAAAACGACATCAAAAGTTGTGTCATGTGGTGAAGTTGAGACTTTGATCTTCTGAAGTACTTTACTCGCTGAAATGAACATGCCGGTCAAAATAACATCAAAAATTGAGTCAGTTGGTAAAGTTCAGATTTTTGACCTCTGAAGTGCTTATCTCACTCAAATAAGCATGTTCGTCAAACCATCATCAAAACTAGAGTCATTTGGTGAAGTTCAGGTTTTGGTGTTCTGAAGAGCTTAACTCGCTGAAATAAGCATTTTAAACCAACCAGCATCAAAAGTTGTGTCATTTGGTGAATTTGAGATTTTAGCCTTCTGAAATTCTTCAATCGCTGAAATAAGCATGTTAGACAAACAAACATCAACAATTCAGTCATTTGGTGAAGTTCAGATTTTTGTGTTCTTAAACGCTTATGTCGCTGAAATAAGCATTTTAATCCAACCAGGATTAAAAATTAAAACACATGGTGCAGTTGAGATTTTTGCCTTCTGAATTGCTTAACCCGCTGAAATAAGCATGTTATTCAAAACAACATCAAAAGTTGAATCATTTGGTGAAGTTGAAATTTTTGACTTCTGAACTGCTTGTCTGACTCAAATAACCATGTTAGTTTAACCAACATCAAAACTTGAGTCATTTGGTGAAGTTCAGATTTTGGTCTTCTGACGTGCTTATCTGAGTGACATAAGCATGTCAGTCAAAACTGCATCAAAAATTAAGTCAGATGGTGAAGTTGAGATTTATGATTTCTGAAGTTTTATCTCACTCAAATGATCATGTTAGTCAAACCAATACCAAAACTTGAGTCATTTGGTAAAGTTCAGAGTTGGTCTCTGAAGTGTTTATCTGCGTGAAATAAGCATCTTAGTCAAAACAGCATCAACACTGAAGTCATTTGGTGAAGGTGAGATTTTGGTCTTCTGAAGTGCTTATCTCACTGAAATAAGCATTTTAGACAAATCAGCATCAAACGTTTGGTCCTTTGGTGAAGTTGAGATTTTTGTTTTCTGAAGCTCTTAACTCGCTAAAATATGCATTTTAAACCAACCAGCAACAAAAGTTGCGTCAATTGCTGAAGTTGCGATTTTAGCCTAATGAATTGCTTAACTCGCTAAAATAAGCATGTTAGTCAAAACAACATCAAAAGATGAGTCATTTGGTCAATTTGAGATTTTTGACTTCTGAAATGCTTCTCTCAATCAAATAAACATATTAGTCAAACCATCATCAAAACTACAATCATTTGGTGAAGTACAGATTTTCGTCTTCTGAAGTGCCTATCTGAGTGAAATAAGCATGCTAGTCAAAACAGCATAAAAAATTAAGTCATTGAGTGAAGTTGAGATTTTTGACTTCTGAAGTGCTTATCTCACTGAAATAAGCATTTTAGTCATACCAGCATCAAAAGTTGAGTCTTTTGGCAAAGTTGCGATGTTGGTATTCTGATATGCTTATCTAACTGAAATAAGAACGTTAGTCAAAACAAAATAAAAATTTGAGTCATTTGGTGAAGTTCAGATTTATGTCGACTGAAATGCTGAACTTGCTGAAATAAGCTTTTTAATCCAACCAGCATCAAAAATTAAGTCATTCGGTGAAGTTGAGATTTTGGTCTTCTGAAGTGTTTATCTCACTGAAGTAAGCATGTTGTCAAAACAGCATAAAAAGTTGAGTGCCTTGTTGAAGTTGAGATTTTTGTCTTCTGCTATGCTGATCTCGCTGAAATAAGCACGTTAGTCAAAACAACATCAAAAGTTGAGTCATTTGGGGAAGTTGAGATTTTGATCTTCTGAAGTGCTTAACTCGCTGAAATAACCATTTTAATTTAATCAGCATCAAAAGTCAGGTCATCTGGTGAAGTTGAGATTTCAGTCTTTGATATGCTTATCTCGCGGAAATAAGTACATTAGTCAAAACAACATCGAAAGTTGAGTCATTTGGTGAAGTTGAGATTTTTAATTTTTGAAGTGCTTATGTCACTGAAATAAGCATGTCATTCAAACCAAAATCAAAAAGTAACTCATTTGTTGAAGTTCAGATATTGGATTTCGGATGTGCTTATCTGAGTGAAATAAGCATTTTAGTCAAAACAGCATAAAACATTAAGTCATTTGTAGACGTT
>NW_025979699.1:5776-5980 GCF_021869965.1 Rhincodon typus | reverse complement strand
GTGTCTGTGTGGGTTTCCTCCGGTTGCTCCGGTTTCCTCCCACAGTCCAAAGACGTGCACGTTAGGGTGGACTGGCCGTGCTAAATTGTCCCATAGTGCCCAGGGATGTGTAGTTTAGGGTGGATTGGCCGTGCTAAATTGTCCCATAGTGCCCAGGGATGTGCAGGTTAGGGTGGATTGGCCGTGCTAAATTGTCCCATAGTG
>NW_025979699.1:0-5676 GCF_021869965.1 Rhincodon typus | reverse complement strand
CTCCCTGAGTACTGACCCTCCGACAGTGCGGCGCTCCCTCAGCACTGATCCTCCGACAGTGCGGCACTTGCTCAGCGCTGACCCTCCGACAGTGCGGCGCTCCCTCAGCATGAACCCTCCGACATTGTAGCGCTCCCTCAGCACTGACCCTACGACATTGTAGCGCTCCCTCAGCACTGACCCTCCAACAGTGCGGTACTCCCTCAGCACTGACCCTCCAACAGTGTGGCGCTCCCTCAGCACTGACCCTCCAACAGTGCCCACTCCCTCAGCATTGACCCTCCGACAGTGCCCACTCCCTCAGCACTGACCCTCCAACAGTGCGGCGCTCCCTCAGCACTGACCCTCCGACAGTGCGGCGATCCCTCAGCACTGACCCTCCGACAGTGCGGCGCTCCCTCAGCACTGACCCTCCGACAGTGCGGCGCTCCCTCAGCACTGACCCTCCGACAGTGCCCGCTCCCTCAGCACTGACCCTCCGACAGTGCGGCGCTCCCTCAGCACTGACCCTCCGACAGTGCCCGCTCCCTCAGCACTGACCCTCTGACAGTGTGACGCTCCCTCAGCACTGACCCTCCGACAGTATGGCACTCCCTCAGTGCCCAACATTAGGAAGGCGGTAAATGATTCACAGTGCATAGCTGAGAGAAACAGAGGAGGCAGCAGTGCGAGGGCGTTTGCCTATTTGAACAGCAAACCTTTCCTTTGTCGTCGTGTTTGAGGTACCATTGTCAAATCACTCTCATTGGGAATACATGTGTTCCACACCAACGCAAACACAGATATCAAACCACTCCAAAATGGGGTCAGCCCTTGCCACTGAATGCACTATAGATAGAATGCGCTGGCTGTCTAATTCCCTGGATATTCTCTCTCTTTCTAATAATGGCTCTGGATCTGCGAGAGCTAATTGCTTACAGTCACAAGTTGCCGTGTTGAAATCTATGTGTTCAGCTCATCTGTGCGATTCAAACTGACAATAGCCCAGCCATGACCTGGTGGTATTCGCGAGCTCCCAGTCTCTTCCTCGAGCCTTCTTGGGTCCAGTTTGCAGGTCAATGTAATGAGTTGGGAGCAGGAGTTGATCTACTTAACACCTCCAACCTACTCTGCTCTGCCATCCACTCTGATTACCCTTCATTTCCACCTGCCCCTCCCTCCGATAACCTTTCACCATCGAGCCCCCTTTTGCTTATCAAACCTCTGTGACCCATGGAGCTGTACAGCGTGGAAACAGACCCTTTTGTACAACTCATCCATGCCCCACCAGATATCCCAAATCAATCTAGTCCCATTTGGTCCATATCTCTCTAAACCGTTCCTATCCATGTACCCATCCAAATGCCTTTTAAATGCTGTCATTGTACCAGCCTCCACCACTTCCTCTGGCAGCTTATTCCACACACGCACCACCCTCTGTGTGAAAAAGTTGCCCCTCAGGTCCCTTTTAAATCTTCCTCCTCTCACCTTAAACCTATGCCCTCCAGTTTTGGACTCCCCCTACCCTGGGGAAAAGTCCTTGTCCCTCATGATTTTATAAACCTCTATAAAGTCACCCCTCAGCATCCGACGCTCCAGGGAAAATAGCCCCAGTTTATCCAGCCTCTCTCTGTAGCTCAAAGCCTCCAACTCTGGCAACATCCTCATAAATCTTTTCCACACCCTTTCAAGTTTCGCAACATCCTTCCTGTAGCAGGGAGACCAGAATTGAACGCAGTATTCCAAAAGTGGCCTCAACAATGTCCTGTACAGCCTCAACATGACCCTCCCAACTCCTATACTCAATGCACTGGCCAATAAAGGCAAGGGCAGCACAGTGGCTCAGCGGTTAGCCCTGCTGCCTCACAGTACCAGGGACCCGGGTTCGATCCCACCCTCAGGCGACTGTCTGTGTCTGCATGGGTTTCCTCTGGGTGCTCCAGTTTCCTCCCACAGTCCAAAGATGTGCAGGTTAGGGTGGGTTGGCCGTGCTAAATTGTCCCATAGTGCCCAGGGATGTGCAGGTTAGGGTGGATTGGCCGTGCTAAATTACCCCATAGTGCCCAGGGATGTGCAGGTTAGGGTGGATTGGCCGTGCTAAATTGTCCCATAGTGCCCAGGGATGTGCGGGTTAGGGTGGATTGGCCGTGCTAAATTACCCCATAGTGCCCAGGGATGTGCAGGTTAGGGTGGATTGGCCGTGCTAAATTACCCCATAGTGCCCAGGGATGTGAGATTATGTGGGTTATAGGGGGATGGGTCTGGGTGGGATGCTGTGAGGGTCAGTGTGGACTTGTTGGGCTGAAGGGCCTGTTTCCATACTGTAGAGGTTTAGTGATACCAAATCAGCATACAATGTTTAAAAGACATTTGGACAAGTACATGGATAGGGAAGGTTTTGATGTGATTTATTATTGTCACGTGTACCTAAGTACAGCGAAAAGTTTTGTTTTGCGTGCAGTACAGGCCGATCATACCATATGCAGTGCATTAGGGGAATGGAACAGAGCGAGGAATACAGTGTTACTGCTGCAGGGAAGGTGCACAAAGAGCGAGATGTGAAATTTGAGAGGGCCATTCAGAGTCTAATAACAGCGGGGAAGAATCTGTTCTTGAATCTGTCGGCCCATGCGTTTAAGCTTTTGTACCTTCTGCCCAGTGGAAGAGATTATAACCGGGAGGTTTGTGGGGGGTGGGGGTGTAGTTTCTTCGATAATGTTGGCTGCCTTCCCGAGGCACGGGGAAGTGTAGATGGAGCCAACAGATGGGAGGTTGGTTTGTGTGATGGTCTGGGCTGTGTTCACAACCCTCTGTAGTTTCTTATGGCCCTGTGCAGTGCAGTTATGATATCAAGTTGTGATGCATCCGGATAGAATGCAAAATTGGTAAGAGACTTTATGGACTTGCTGAATTTCCTTAGCCTCCTGAGAAAATAGAGACATTGTTGTGCTTTTTAGATTGTCCCATTAATGTGGGTTGAACAAGAGGTTTAGAGGAATTGTTTATTCATTAATAGGATGAGGGTGTTGCTGGCCAGGCAGCATTTATTGCCCAGAGGGCAGTTAAGAGTCAACCACATTGCTGTGGGTCTGGAGTCACATGTAGGCCCAGACCAGGTAAGGGTGGCAGTTTCCTTCTTTAAAGGGCATTAGTGAACCAGATGGGTTTTTCCAACAATTGGCTCACGGTCATCATTAGATTCTTAATTCCAGATATTTTTATTGAATTCAAAATTCCACCATCTGCCATGGCAGGATTCGAACCCAGGTCCCAGAATGTTATCTGAGTGTCTGGATTAACAGCCCAGTAACAGTACCACTAGGCCATTGCCTTCCCACCTATGGGCCAAGCAGAGGTAAATGAGACTAGTTTATTTTGGATCATGGCTGGTATAGACTCATGGGGCTGAAGGTTCTGTGTCCATGATGTATAACTGTATTATTTCTCGGACTCAGCTTCTGACACCATTTATGGCAGAAAGGTCGAAAGACTGGCGAACCCACTGAGAGAAAATCATTTTCCCCGTTCTTAAACAAACAGCAAAACACCCCGCTCCCCATCGCTCTAGATTCTCCCACAATAGGGAACGTGCTGCCTGTGGTGTGATGGAGTGGGCAAGGCCAGCAGATCCTAACTGGGCAGCGTTTGAAAACAACCCAGGATCCACCTTACACCCTGCCCACCAGCAAAGTAAAGGTTTCTTCTTCCCTCTCCTGCGTACTTTCACTGGCTCTCTCGGTGGTAAAACACAAACACAACACACTGACAAAACATCAGAGTATCTCAGTGTCTTTGTCATCGGTGTCAATAGGTCATAGAGTTGTACAGCATGGAAACAGACCCTTTGGTCCAACTCAGAGATAGTAAGAACTGCTGATGCTGATGCTGAAGTCAGAGACAACACAGTGTAGAGCTGGATGAACACAGCAGGCCAGGCAGCATCAGAGGAGCAGGAAAGCTGACGTTTCGGGTCTGGACCCTTCTTCAGAAGACTCGTCCATGCTGACCAGATATCCTAAATTAATCCTGAACCATTTGCCAGCATTTAACCCATATCCCTCGAAACCCTTTCTGTTCATATACCCATCCAGATGCCTTTTAAATGTTGTCATTGTACCAGCCTCCACCACTTCCTCTGGCAGCTCATTCCATACGCGCACCACCCTCTGTGTGAAAAAGTTTCCCCTCAGGTCCCTTTTAAATCTTTCCCCTCTCACCTTAAACCCATGCCCCTCTAGTTTCGGACTCCCCTCACCCCAGGAAAAAGATCTTGTGCATTTACCCTAACAATGCCCCTTATGATTTTACAGGCCACATACATGACCGTCCCAGGTACGTAGATACCGGGGTACAAAAGATCCCAGATCCAAAGTAGTAAAAGACAGAAACAAAGTTAAAACATTAAGCGTTACAGACCAACATAGTGCAATTGGTCAGACCGTATTTAGAGTACTGCAGACAATTCTGTTCATCCTGCCACAAGGGGAATTTTATTCATCTGGAAAGGTTTCAGACAAGATTTACCAGAATGTTGCCGGGACTGAAGAGTTTGAGTTATAGGGAGAGGCTGAATAGGCTAGGACTATTTTTCCTGGAGTGTCGGGGCTGAGGGGTGACCTTATAGAGGTTTATAAAATCATGAGGGCCATGGATAGGGTGAATAACCAAGGTCTTTTTCCCCAGGGTGGGGGAGTCCGTGTTCAGAAGAGATTTACCAGGATGTTGCCGGGGATGGAAGGTTTGAGTTATAAGGAGAGGCTGGATTGGCTGGGACTTTTTTCACTGGAGCGTGGGAGGTTGAGAGGCAACCTTATGGAAGTTTATAAAATAGTGAAGGATATAGATAATGGTAGCTGTCTTTTCCCTTGGGTGGGGGATTTCAAGACTAGGGGTCACATTTTTAAGGCGAGAGAAAGAGAGTTTTAAAAAAGACATGGGGGAAATTTTTTTTACACAGAGTGGTTCATGTGTGGAATTAACTTCTAGACGAAGTGGTGGATGTGGATACAGTTATAATGTTTAAAAAACATTTGGATAAGTACATGAATAGGGAAAGGTTTGGAGAGATATGGGCCAGGAGCAGGCAGGTGGGACTAGTTTAGTTTGGGATTATGGTCAGCACGGACTGGTTGGGCCGAAGGGTCCATTTCCGTGCTGTATGACTCTATGACTTCACAGGGTTTAAGGTGAGAGGGGAAAGATTTAAATTGGACCGGGTAGGGCAACTTTTTCACGCAGAGGATGGTGCGTGTATGGAATGAGCTGCCAGAGGAAGTGGTGGAGGCTGGTACAATTACAACATTTAAAAGGCATCTGGATGGGTACCTGGATGGCAAAGGTTTAGAGGGATATGGGCCAAACGCAGACAAATGGGACTAGTTCAGTTTCAGAAACCTGGTCAGCATGGACAAGTTGGGCTGAAGGGCCTGTTTCAGTGCTGTATGACTCTATGATTGGGTCATAGCTAACATTATAGTCCTTCTTGATATAAACTAGAAACATAAAAGTTCAAAAAGTCTTTCTTGAGAGTTTAGCCATAATTGGGACCCGATCTTACAATATCACCTCAACCAGCTCCAGGGCATCTCAAAATGCATTGCAGGAGGTGAAATTGTTTTGAAGTCTCTGTCAATGTGGAGCTAAGGTATGTCTGATAGAGGGGTGATGGTAGATTCTGCTCATGAGACCGGGCTAGTT
>NW_025979698.1:906-5981 GCF_021869965.1 Rhincodon typus | reverse complement strand
GGTCAGTGCTGAGGGAGCGCCGCACTGTCGGAGGGTCAGTGCTGAGGCAGCGCCGCACTGTTGGAGGGTCAGTGCTGAGGCAGTGCGCTGTCTCACTGTCGTATTGGCCAAAGTTATGCTTTACCCATTAACTAATGTTGAACTGTCTGTCACGGTGCAGTGTAGAACTGCCAGGATATTTCACCAACATGTCTTGCCTATGTCTGTAGCTGAAGACATTATTCACTTCATATTGAGCATATTTCTTTAAAAACCTTGGTCTTCTGCCAAACATCTCCCTGTCTTTGCACCTCTTGACCTGGCTTGGTTGCAAGCTAAGACTATACAGCTCTTACAGTGTTACAAACAGTGCTCTGCAAGTGGGAGTTTCTGTTCCTGGAACTGAGATCTCTCTGTGATGTCCTGTGCTTATTTTGTCCAGGGATATTCTCGGTGTTCCTGGTTGCTCAGCTCCTCGAGGCATGTGATGTCCATGCTCTCCACCTCCGGGATGGGACTATCAGCATCTCCATTCAGAAGACCTATGAGCTCACCAAGTATTTGGAGAGGCAGCTGCAGTTCCTCACTATCAACTATGTAAGTCATCGGTTCGGGCCTTGTTGAACCCTCTCGACCATCGTTGTGGTCCAGTGTTGAACTATTTCTGACCCCTGACTGACCTCTTCCTGATCGCTCACTGACCTCTTCCAGGATCCTCTCTGTACATTCTCAGACACTTTGATGACCCCTTCATGATCTTCTACTGACCTCTTGCAGTTATCCTGCTGCACATTCTCTGATCCCTCAGTGACCCTGTTACTGACCTCGATCTTAGCCTTGTTTGACCCTTCTGTGACCTCATGCTGCACCGTCTCTGACCTTTCACTGTCTCCTTCCTGACTTATCTCTGCCCCCCTTCATGGCCACCAACTGACCTTTCCCTGATCTCTTGATAAAACCTTGCTATCCCCTTCCTGAACATTATCTGATCCCTTGTGATCACCTGATGAGCCTTCTGTGACCCCTTGCCGATCCCACCACCATCACAGGCTGACCTTTCCCTCACATATCTTTGAGCCTTATGCTGAACCTTCTCTTACACTTCACTGACCCCTCCACGATCCCCTGCTGAATTATCTCTGACCCCTCTCAGATGTTTTACTCTTTCACCGACCCATTCCTGACCCTTCCCTTCCACCTCTATGAGCCCATACTGAACCCTTTCTGACCCCCTGTGCAGATTTCTCAATTGGCACCTCACTGAGCCCAGATGCCTTGCTGACCCCTCATTCAACCATCTCCTACCTGTTCACTGAGCTCGTCTCTTAAACCTCCGTGATCTGATCTTCTTGTTGACCTGCTCTGTGAACTTTCTACCAGCTCTTTGAGAGGCCTTCCTCACATCTTGGCTTTTATTAATTACCTGAACCTTCCCTAATCATTCGCTGCCTCACTTACACCTCATTGACATGTTTATTTGCCACTCCCTCTGTCCCTATCGCTCTCTTTCTCTCTCACCCTCAAATTCGCCTACTGCAAAATTTAGGTTTGATGTTTGCTTTTACGAATTTACAGTTGAGTCTTGGTTTGTGCTTGACTGTCTTGGAACTGTGCAAGCAGAAGTGATTGATCCTTTTGCTGTAAAGGGGGTACCAGGGAAGAATGATCATAATATGGATATTTTGTAAATGTTACTGAGTCTGGGAGAGATGTAGTTTTCCTTACCCACCATAACAGCTCTCAGATACTCCTGTGAAGTGCCTTAAGATGTTGTATTAAGTTAAAGGTGAAATGTAAATGTAACTTATAGTTCTCATGGAGTAGTGGGGAGCCAATGGATGTGGTGGATTTGGATTTATGTGATTGTACAAAGTTAGTGGTAATATATAGTGTTGGGGGTGATATATTAGCATGGATAGAGGATTGGCTAACTAATACAAGACAGAGAGTTGGGAAAAGGGGGACTTTTTTCAGGATGGCAACCTGTAACTTAGAGGAGTGTCACAGGGAGCAATGCTGGGGCCACAATTATTTACAATTTATAGAAATTACTTGGATTAAACTTGGAAGAATTGTAAACTGTGAGGAGGGCATGTGGAACTCCAAAAAAGAACAGTAATAAGTTGGTGGAGCAGGCAGAGAGATGGCAAATGATTTTCAATGCAGAGAAGTGTGAGGTGATGCACTTTGACTAGAAGAACATTGAAAGACAATAAAAAGTAGGGGGTATGACTCTAAAGTGGGTACAGGAGCAGAGGGTTGGGGGTATACGGGCACAGATCATTAAAGGTGGGAGGACAGGTGGAGTAAAGAAAGCATACATTGTCCTTGGCTTTATTAGTAGAGGCATATAGTACACGAGCAATGAGGTGATGCTGAACTTGTACAAGACCCTTGTTAGACCTCAGTTGGAGTACTGTATGCTGATGTGGGTCCCACATTATAGGAAAGATGCAAATGCTTTGGAGAGAGCACAGAAGCAATTTACAAGAATGGTTCCAGGAATGAGAAACTGTAGTGGTGAGGATTTATTGAAGAAGTTGGAAGAGAAGAAGGCTGAGAGGGATAAAGGTTTTCAAAACCATGAGCGGGTTGGACAGAGTAGATAGGGAGAAGCTGTCCCCAATCATAAAAGGAACCAGAACAGAGATTTAAAGAAGCAATGGGTGAAGTGGATGATAATGGAATAGTTTAGGTTAGATGGGCTTCAGATTGGTTTCACAGGTCGGCGCAACATCGAGGGCCGAAGGGCGTGTACTGCGCTGTAATGTTCTATGTTCTATGTTCTAAGTGAGGAAAATTCTTTTTCAGTTAGTAGTTAGGGTATGGTATGCACTTCCTGGAAATGTAGTGGAGGCAAGTTCAATTGAGGCTTCTGGAGAGGCATTGAATAGTGCAGTGAGACAGAGAAAATGCAGGAAATTGGCATGAGGAAACGATGCTTGTTTGAAGGGCCAGTGCAGGCAGAATGGGCAGAATCACCTTCTTCTGCTCTATAACAATCCTGTGATAAGATGATCAGTTATAAAGAGAGATTGAACAGACTGGGAGTTGATATCCTTACAGCAGAGGAGATGGAGGGACAAAATGATTGAGATATATAAAATTATGACGGGAATAGACAGGATAGACAGGAACATTCATTTCCCCTTGATAGAAGGATCAATGAAGAGGGCATCAATTGAAGGGAAGGGGCAGGATGTTTAGTGGGGATGTGAGGAAGAACCTTTTCATCCAGAGGGTGGCGGGAATTTGGAACTCACTGCCTGTAAGGGTGGTAGAAGCAGAAACCCTCATAACATTGAAGAAATGTTTAGATGTGCACTTGTGATGCTAAGGTGTACATATGTGCGAAGAGCTGGGAAATGGGATTAGAATAGTTAGGTAGTTGTTTTTGACTGGCACAGACATGATGGGCTGAAGGGCCTTTCTCTATGAGTCTATGATTCTCAGTTGGTGCACGGATGCAGCAAATGACTGGGAAAGCTGATTATCTGGTGACCATTAGTGAAACAGGGGATGGAGGATAAAAGTCGGGATGCCTTGCTACAACAGTACAGGATATTGGAGAGGCTCCGCATGGAGTGGTTACGGCCCCCTTACTGAACGAGGCACACACCATCACGGGAAGCAGGTCAGAGGAAGGTTCACTCAGCTCATTCCTGTGATGAAGGGGATTCTATCTAATGAGGAGATGTTTGAGCAGGTTGGGCCTGGCCTCATTGGAGTTTCGGAGAAATGAGAGGTGACCTTATTGAACATATAAGATTCTGAGGACAGGGACGGACAGGGTGGCTACTGAGAGGGGTTACCCCTTGTGGGCGAATGTAGGAGGCAGAGCTTACAAATAAAGGGTCTCCTGTTTGGGATTTATTTTCACAGAGGGTGGGAAGTATTTGTAATTCTCTCCCCCTCAAACAGCAGTGTTGGGGGGGCGCAGGGTCAGTGAACATATTCAAGGCTGAGTTAGACAGAGTTTTAACTTGGAAGGGAGGGGTGAGTCAGGCATGAACGTGGGTTTGAGGTCACAATCTGAACAGCCATGGTCTAGAATGGTGAAGAGGGCTGAATGTCCTAACCCTACTGCAACCCCTTCTGCCCCATTTGGTGGCAAATGTGAATAGAAGAATTAAGAGCAATAAATGAACTGACAGAGACATTAACAACTTAAATAGTTCAGCAAAAGAGAGTAAAAACCAAATCTGGAAACAATGGAGAATACAAAGTTGTACAGATCGAAGTATCTGTGGAGTTAGTCAAAGGGTAAGAACAGAACTGGAGAAATTATTGTGGCTACAATGCACTGGACAACACACCCTGCATGCTGGGCTTTTGGAAAATGGGCAAGCAATGATGGAATATTCAGAGCTTTATATTTACAGAAACGATGAGCTTATACAAAGCTTGAGAAGAATGGGAAAGGAGAAAAACAACACTATTGCAGAAATGAGGAAAACGGTTTAAGATTTAGCTAAAGGTTAGTGTTTCATTTAGTGGTTTAGGTTTGGGTTGGGGTTTGTTGTTCAGTGTTCGGGGTGCAGTGTTCAGGGTTCCCGATTCATTGTTCATGGCTCAATGTTGGGGCTTGCTCTTCACTGTTCAGTGTCAGTGTTCAATGATCAGTATTCAGTGTTTGGGTTTCAGTGTTCAGGGTTCAGGTTGTAGGGTTCAGTGATCAATGTTCAGTGTTCAGTATTTAACGTTCAGTGTTCAATGTTCAGTGTTCAACATACAGTGTTCAACGTACAGTGTTCAGTGCACAGTGTTCAGTGCAGTGTTCAATGTTCAGTGCATAGTGTTCAGTGTTTAGTGCACAGTGTTCAATGTTCAGTGCGTAGTGTTCAGTGTTTAGTGCACAGTGCACAGTGTTCAATGTTCAGTGCATAGTGTTCAGTGTTTAGTGAACAGTGCACAGTGTTCAATGTTCAGTGCATTGTGTTCAGTGTTTAGTGCACAGTGCACAGTGTTCAATGTTCAGTGTTTAGTGCACAGTGCACAGTGTTCAATGTTCAGTGCATTATGTTCAGTCCACAATGTTAGGTGCACAGCGTTCAGTGTTCAGTGCACAGTGTTCAGTGCTCAGTGTTCAGTGCACA
>NW_025979698.1:0-896 GCF_021869965.1 Rhincodon typus | reverse complement strand
CAGTGTTCAGTGCACAGTGTTCAGTGCTCAGTGTTCAGTGCACAGTGCTCAGTGTTCAGTGTTCAGTGCTCAGTGCTCAGTGCACAGTGTTCAGTGCTCAGTGCTCAGTGTTCAGTGCACAGTGCTCAGTGTTCAGTGCACAGTGTTCAGTGCTCAGTGTTCAGTGCACAGTGTTTAGTGCATAGTGCTCAGTGTCCATTGCACAGTGTTCAGTGCTCAGTGTTCAGTGCTCAGTGCTGTGTTCAGTGTTTAGTGCTCAGTGTTCAGTGCTCAGTGTACAGTGTTCAGTGCTCAGTGTTCAGTGCATATTGCTCAGTGCTGTGTTCAGTGCATAGTGTTCAGTCCACACTGTTCAGTGCACAGCGCTCAGTGTTTCGTACACAGTGCACTGTTTCAGTGCTAAGTGTTCAGTGCACAATGTTCAGTGCACAGTGTTCAGTGCACATTGTTCAGTGCTCAGTGTTCAGTGCTCAGTGTTCAGTGCATAGTACTCAGTGTTCAGTGCATAGTGTTTAGTGCATATTGCTCAGTGCTCAGTGTTCAGCGCTCAGTGTTCAGTGCACAGTACTCAGTGTTCAGTGCATATTGGTCAGTGCTCAGTGCATATTGCACAGTGCTGAGTGTTCACTGCATATTGTTCTGTGCATAGTGTTCAGTCCACACTGTTCAGTGCACAGTGTTCAGTGCACAGTGTTCGGTGTTCAGTGCACAGTGTTCACAGTGTTCAGTGCATTGTGTTCAGTGCAGTGTTCAATGCACAGTGTTCAGTGTTTAGTGGACAGTGCTCAGTGTTCAGTGCACAGTGTTCAGTGCTCAGTGCACAGTGTTCAGTGTTCAGTGTTCAGTGCACAGTGTTCAGTGTATATTGTTCAGTGCATAATGTTCAGTGCATAGTG
>NW_025979697.1:0-5982 GCF_021869965.1 Rhincodon typus | reverse complement strand
GGGGTGGGTGTTTGTGGAGATAGCACATGAGAAGACCACAGGAGGAGTTGAGTCTCTCGACGAGCCTGCACTGCCCTCAGTCAGCCCCATCCATTTCAGTGCAAGCGAGAAGAGATTACATTTTCACCCATATCCATTCAGTTGTGGGGCAGAGGGTGATGCCTCAGTAAAACAGCAGCTGGCCCTCGTCATTTTCATTTCTTCCCACTTTCTGAGCTTTACCACCTGTGCCTCGAACTGGCAGCGGGTGAGGTCTGCACTCAGTGCCCCAGCATGTGAAGCGGCTGCTAGAGTTGTCACCAGTCCACTTGCCGTCTCTTCCCCAGTTTTATCCTGTTGGGAATTGCCAAGGTAGGTGGATCTGGGTGCCCAATTCAATGGCACCAGCTTTATACCCTCGCCCACCCCAGAGCTGAAGTGCCCTCTTAGAGCTGCCGAGAGGGGACCGGGAGATTGAGAGAGCGAGAGAGGGAGCGTGAGAGAGCGAGAGACAGGGATGAAAATTATCTCCCAGTTGCTTTCTCACTTCCTTGTGGTTCTCCCTCTTTTATGCTCCTGTGTCACGTGCACATCACCACCCCTTCATTCTCGTCATCTTACTATGAATTTTCCTATCTCCCTGTGACCCTCTCTCTCTCAATTCTCTGGTTTCCATCTCCCTTGCTTCCACTCTCTCCACCATCTTATCTTCCTCTCTTTCTACTTCCATCTTCCTCAATCTCTCTCTTGCATATTCCCTTTTTCTCACACTCTTTCTGTCTCTCTCTTCCTGCTCTATCGCCACCTCCCTTCTCCCTCTCTCATCCATCCCCCTTTTTCACTCTCACTGCTTCCATTGCCCTTGTGTCTCTCACACTCTCCTCCACTACCTCTCTCCTCCCACTCCCTATCTCCTCTCCCTTCCTCTTTATATTATTCATGGACATCACTGGCTGGGCCCAGTATTTTTATTGCCCGTTTGAGAAGGTTGTGGTGAGTTGCCTTCTTGAACCGCTGCAGTCCACCTGCTCTGGGTTGGCTCACAATGCCCTAGGGAGGGAATTCCAGGATTTTGACCCTGCGACAGTGAAGGAATGGTGATATATTTCCACGTCAGGATGATCCATGACTTGGAGGGGAACTTGGAGGTGGTGGTGTTCCCATATATCTGCTGCCCTTGTCCTTCTAGATGGAAGTGGTCTGGGTTTGGAAGGTGCTGTTTGAGAATCTTCGGTGAATTTCTGCAGTGCAGCTTGTAGATAGTATACACTGTTGCTACTGGGCATTGGTGGTGGAGGGAGTGGATGCTTGTGGATGTGGTGCCAATCAAGCGGGCTGCTTTGTCCTGGATGGTGTCAAGCTTCTTGAGTGTTGTTGGAGCTGCACTCATCCAGGTAAGTGGGGAGTATTCCATCACACTCCTGACTTGTGCCTTGTAGATGGTGGACAGGCTTTGAGGAGTCAGGAGGTGAGTTACTTGCCAGAGTATTCCCAGCTTCTGGCCTGCTCTTGTAGCCACTGTGTTTATGTGGTGAGTCCAGTCAAGTTTCTGGTCAATAGTAACCCCCAGGATGTTGATAGTGGGGGATTCAGTGATGGTTACACCATTGAATGTCAAGGGACAATGGCTAGATTGTCTCTTATTGGTGATGGTCATAGTCTGGCATGTGTGTGGCGCAAATGTCACTTGCCACTTGTCAGCCCAAGCCTGGACATTGTCCAGATCTTGTTGCAGGTGAACATGGACTGCTTCAGTATCTGAAGAGTCACGAATGGTGCTGAACATTATGCAATCATCGGCGAACACCCCCAATTCTGACCTATGACTCCCACACTCAAGTGAAATGAGTTCAGGGTTAAAGTTCAAAGGCCAAATTTACACACAGTTTGCAGCAATATCTGTGAGCCCCCACCTTGATCCATACAGAGCGCAAATAAAGGCCATTTGTCCCATGTGCTTTATGCGGGGTCTTTGAAAGCACTCTTGTACAGCTATAAAGAAACAGACCCTTCGGTCCAACCCATCCATGCAGACCAGATATCCTAAGTTAATCTAGTTCCGTTTGCCAGCATTTGGCCCATATCCCTCTACCTCCTTTTCCAATTAACCCTTGCACTTCCCCGTACACTGGCAAATATTCCTGCTTCTCGTTTGCAATCCAACTCCCCAAGATTCAACGTGCTTCCCTGATCCTTTCAAAGAATGCAGGCCCAATCCCAACAACTCACTGCAATTAAAAACGGAACATCCTGGTCATTGTCACCTCTGGTTCTTTTGTCAAATACCTTCAACACCCCTTGTTGCTGCAAAACAAGATTCTACCAAAATCCCTCAAGTTCTTGAAAGCCTCTATCGAATTGCTCATTAATCTCGAGGCTCCAAGGAGAGAAATGCAGGAGGCCTGGGGGTGTAGGAACAGTGCTGGTAGGGCACCTGCTCCAAGGTTTTGACCCAGCAACACTGAAGAAATGGCACTCGATCTCCCAAGGGGAGACAATGGCCTAGTGGTATTGTCGCTAGATTATTAATCCAGAGACCCAAGTAATGTTCTCGGGACTTGAGTTCAAATCCAGCCATGGCAGATGGTGGAATTTGAATTCAATATTTAAAAATTTAAGGGTCTAATGAATCCACTGTTGATTATTGGAAAAACCCATCTGCTTCACTCATGACCTTTAGAGAAGGAAACTGCCATCTTTACCTGGTCTGGCCTACATGTGAACCACAGCAATGTGGTTCTTAATTGCTCAGAGGGCAATTAGGGATGGGCATCATCCTTCCAGGCAAGGCCTGGGACAAGGGGATAGATCTAGGCCCCAACATCTGGGGCCTGGGCCTCTAGGGAACCCAGCCCAGGAAGCCCACCATGATTCCCAGGCCTTGCTTCTGAAGTGATAGAGGGCTTGAGTTGGGATGGTGTTGGTGAGGAAAATCCATTGAAGCCACTGTTGAAAATCCATTATCCTCTTCTCAAGGCCTTCATCAAAATAAACAAATAGAGTAATTCGCATTGGGAGGTTTTCATCAAGGGAACAGGCAGTTTAAGGCAACTGAAGGCTAAGCTCCAGTGGGGACCAAAAAAATCTCTCAACAAAGCACCTGTCTGAGTCATCTTTCAATCAGGACAGTTATGGGTTTAACACTTCCTCCCCTGCACCATGTTCCAGACTTAGAATCCCGAGTGCAGAAAGAGGCCTTTCGGCCCATGGTGTCTGCAACGACCCTCCAAGGAGCATCCCTCCCAGACCCAGGACCCCCGCCCTTTCCCTATAACCTTCAATTTCCCATCGGTAACCCACCTAACCAGCACATCCACGGACTCTGTGGGGAATTTAGCATGGCCAATCCACCCTAACCTGCACAGGTTTGGACTGTGGGAGAAAACCCAAGTGCATGGGGGGGATACCCAGGCAGACAGGGGGAGAACGTGCAAACTCCACACGGACAGTGGCCCGAGGCCGGGAATCGCACCCGGGTCCCTAGCGCTGTGAGACAGCAGCGCTAACCCACTGAGCCACCATGCCTCCCACTTGACTCCAGTCCGGGCTGATTTTACTCCCAAGGTGCTTCCAAGAGGTGGGCGTTAACTTGAGTTAACTGATCCAGAAGGTCTGTGTCCACGTCCCAATCCAGGAGACAGAAAGACAAGATGGAGGCTGACACTGCGGACCCAGTGTGGAATGCTCAGGAGTTGGGACCTATCCTCCTTTTAATTAAGATGCTGGATGTAAAAGCTGTTTCGAAAGGGCAGCTGGGGTGTTGTGGGTAATTATTATCCTTCAAAAAAAGAAAAATATCAAAAGCGCAAATAATTCTCACCATCACATCATGCATGCGTTGGTGGGATCTCACTGTGCGCCCATAGGTTGCCAAAGTAACAGCAGTAGCAATGTCTCATTCAGGGGTGATAAAGGCTGCTACAGAAATGCACATCGCTCTCCATTGCCCCCCAAACACCCCCCCAACCTGGCGCTTGTTAAAAATGCTAACTGGGTTACTAAAGCAGCCATTATTTCTTGCTTAAGTTGTAACTCTGCTAACGGATGAAGTGGCGTGTCACCCCGAAAGGGGGGTTGGGGGGGTGGTCCTGTGAAGTCGCGGTGCGTAACCATGTTAGCCGATCAGGCTACACCGCCGTGTCTGCACGCTGCATGCCAAATCCTGGTCAAAGGTCACCTCTAGGATCGTTACCTGGAATGTGGAGGCAGGAGGAGGTGGCTAAAGGATGGCGAGACATTGTTGGGTTGGGGGGGGCGGGGTGGAAAAAAGAGAGGTCAAGGCGAGGGTGTACTTGCTCTGGAGTGAATCAAACTTGCAAATGAAATGCAAGGAGGGGTTGGGGGAAACCGTTTCCCCGGTTCCCAGGCGCGCGCGCGCGCGCACACACACACAAACCCCTAACTGTAGTCACAGTCACAGTAAGTTAACCCTTTCTGTAGCCCACTAGAAAACACATCCCTGTCGCTTGCTGACCTGAGCCCCTGCCAACCACAAGTGTAAGTCACATAAACTTGAGAAGGTGCAGAAAGGATGTTGCCAGGGTTGCAGGGTTTGAGCCACAGGGAGAGGCTGAATAGGCTGGGGCTATTTTCCCTGGAGGCTGAGGGGTGACCTTACAGAGGTTTATAAAACCATGAGGGGCATGGATAGGGTGAATAGGCAAGGTCTTTTCCCCAGGGTATGGGAATTCAAAACTAAGAGGCCATAGGTTTAAGGTGAGAGGGGGGAGATTTAAAAGGGAGCTAAGGGGCAACTTTTTCACACAGAGGGTGGTGCGTGTATGGAATGACCTGCCAGAGGAAGTGGTGGAGGCTGGTACATTGACCACACTTAAAAGGCGTCTGGACAGGTACATGAATGGGAAGGGTTTAGAGGGACATGGGCCAAATGCTGGCAGATGGGACCAGATTAATTTAGGATATCTGGTCAGCATGGACCAGTTGGACCGAGGGGTCTGTTTCTGTGCTGTACAGCTCCATGACTGTACCGTCCTGCGAGCTATCCCAGGTGACAGACAAATTAAATGTGCTACAAAAGCAGAAATTGCTGGAAAAGCTCAGCATGTCTGGCAGCATCTGTGGAGAGAAATCAGAGGTGGGTTTTTCTCCCCAACAATCTACAATGGATTCACGGTCTCATTAGACTCTCCACTGCCAGATTTTTTTTTTTTTTTAAAAATTGAGTTCAAAATCCACCGTCTGCCGTGGCAGGATTTTTGAACCCAGGTTAAAGCATGCTCCCATTTGCAATAGAGAAAGGACACGTTTGGCATCTTTCCCCCTGGTAACAATCAATCCCCCTCCAGTAATAATTAATCCGCGTCAAAAAATGCATTTCACTGGAATCCTCCTGTCTCAACAGTTCCTCGGCTGCTAATCTGCTTCTCTGGTAAATAGCTGTAAAAGTTAATGTGCAACATGAGCGATTCAAGGATGGGGTTTCTGAGCAGTCGGCAGACAATGGGAGGGGCCCCACAATCTCCCAAGCTGAAGCACGACTGCTTGTTCTCACGTCCCAAGCCAAGCGTTGAGAGAGTTGCTGGGTGAAAGCGTGGTTTCACATGGTTTCAGGGCCATTGCCAGGTGCTGACGACAGCCCTTCTAACGCGGCAACCCATCAGCGCACAGCAAGCTCCCACCAGTAGTGGAGAGACGGAAGCCGCGTCCATCTGGTTTTGATGGCGGTCGGGGTGGGGGGTGGCTAAGTGGCGGCCAAGGAGGTGAGGGGGGGGGGGGAGCTCGAGTGCTGGGGAGAAAAAAAAAGTGGCTGTGGGATCTTCGTGCTGAGATGGAGGGGCAAACAGTGCCTCTGCCTGGTATTTCAGCTGGAAAACAGCACCCCCAGTGGCGGAGGTCCCAGGTGGCAGGGGCAGAAGGGGTTTGAAGAATGGGAAGGGTACAGTAAGGGGGAAAGGTAAGGGGCGAGACAGGACAGGGCACAGTAGCGAGGGCGGGGGGGCAAGACAGGAGAGGGCACGGTAGCAAGGTGGGGGTAGTCAGGAG